>NC_068413.1:24841467-24891884 GCF_023724105.1 Carassius gibelio | reverse complement strand
GGTGAACCATTTGGCATGTTGAACCATTGGCCATAGTCACGTTAGGTTTGAAGTGGTGCTGCACAGACCAATCGTTGTATGACATCAAAGTACCGCACAAAAGATTCAAAATCACAAGTAGCCGTATGCTCTCTAAAGCTCTTGTGGTTCTTTAATTTGTCACACACTGGTCGGTCTGATGGTGATCCGCTTCAAGTCGAACAAGCCTAATGATTCAATGAATGATTAGAACCATTTACTTCACTCCTGAATGAATCAGCCATTTGAATGAATTTTTACGAATCAGCTCAAATGGGAAATATGAATAATCAATCGTAACTAGTTAAGATAAATTATAAATATTTAGATCCACTGTAAGTTTTTACTTGACCTCTCAGGATCAACTGTCGGTCAATTCTAAGAACGTTAATTTCCTGGTTAAGGAAAATTACTTTCTTAGTGTACAATACTATTCAGAGCATGTAGCAAAAGTCTGCTTTATTAGGGACTTCAGTTATGGGCAAACAATGAACAAACTCTTGTGTTACAAGTAAGTGAAAGTGAAAAAGTGACATGACGTGACATTCAGCCAAGTATGGTGACCCATGCTCAGAATCCTTGCTCTACATTTAAAGGTGGGGGGGAGGGGGTGAAATGCTCGTTTTCACTCAATATCCTGTTAATCTTGAGTACCTATAGAGTAGTACTGCATCCTTCATAACTCCAAAAAGTCTTTAGTTTTATTATATTCATAAGAGAAAGATAGTCTGTACCGATTTTTCCCGGAAAAACACAAGTGGCTGGAGGCGTGACATGTGGGCGGAGCTAAAGAATCACGAGTGCCAGTAGGCTTTTGCGTTGAGCGTGTCTGGAAGCTGTGACACCGTGAGGACAAAACCAACCAAAACAAACCATGGCTAACAGTCAGATTCAGCGTATATTTATGATCCAGAATCAGATCCAGAGGCTGAAATTGAACAAGAGCAGCATCAGCAATCAGTCTCTATGTGGTAGGTACTGAAACTGTATATATTTGCTTAGCGGTTTTGGAAAATGACTAAGTTCCACTTTGTCATCTTTTTTTTTTTTAAGCTGTACACGTGGAAAGTGCAGTTTGATGACAACATCGCATGTTGTTTACTTGATCGTGACCCTTTTTCGTTGAGATTGCATTATCCTTAAGAAATAAACGATGTGCAAATCCGGCGTCAAACTGGACCTTGTTTGTAAAACAAGCATCTTCGAAATGCAGGGGAGCAAACACTTGCACAACTCCGTGGATGCTCTGTAAAAATAAACTCCATCCACTGGTCCCTTAATGCTGTTTCTCTTTTGGTAATCTGTGCTGGGTTGGGCAACCAAAAACACACTCCTTTTGTGACATTTCGCGACGCTCTTGCTCTGATCAGTGAAGTCTGTTGTGCTCTCAGTGCTGTGCTATACGGGAGCGCGCACTCTTCCGGCAGACGTGCCCTGTGGACCCGTATAAGGAAATTCCGCTCCATCTAACGTCACACAGAGCCATACTCAAAAAAAAACTTTCCGAAACTTGTGACAAACCGGAAGTAGTATTTTTGGATCAGAAATACTCCTTCAAACGTACAACTTAATTTTTGAAACTTTGTCCATGTTTAGCATGGGAATCCAACTCTTTAACAGTGTAAAAAACTCAGTATGCATGAAATAGCATTTCACCCCCCCTTTAACCCATACAAAGTTCACATACACAGAGCAGTAAGCACACACACACACACACACACACACACACACACTGTGAACACACACCCGGAGCAGTGGGCAGCCATTTATGCTGCAGTGCCCGGGAAGCAGTTGGGGGTTCAATGCCTTGCTCAAGGGCACCTAAGTCATGGTATTGCCAACCTAAGATTCAAACCCACAACCTTAGGGTTAGGAGTCAAACTCTCTAACCACTTGGCCATGACTTCCCAAGTAAGAATTGTAATACTTTATTAACTACATAAACACATAAACTAGTCTAACACACATACACACACACACATACATGCATACAGTTGGCATAGGAAAAAAGGGTTCAAGTTTAAGCAGTAAAGAGATGAGAAAAAAGACATTAAGCTATGGTACAATTTGATATTCAGCAGATATACAGCCTGAAGGAAACTTAATTTTCTTAGTTCAAACACACCTTTGTAAGAGGTGCATTTTATACTTAATGTATCAATTAATAAGACTAAGTTTGATACTTGCAAGTCTCGCCTGTTTGATAAAGAGTCCTGATGCACTTTGGGGCTCCAGTTGGTCTGCTGAAGTGAATTTCTGGAATTCCTGAATCTAGAAGAACCGCCCTGATCTGGTGATCAGTGATCTTTATAGAGGGATGATGTCACACCCTCAGGATTGAGTGAGCAATTGAGGAAAGGTACCTTTTGGAGGGAAGTTTTACAACTCTTTGTTCCTAGTATGGTGTCTTGCATATGAAATTAGATTGGGGGTTCAAGTGAAGAATCTTTAACATTTTTATAAAACTAATGTGTTGCATAGGCATCAACATATATTACACACTCTCATTTAGATCATGGAAATATGAACTCATAGATACCAAACATCATATAGATGAGGTTTTATTAACTAGTGATCCATCATAAGCATGTATAAAACATATACAATACACAAAACACAATATACAAGAACAGTAACAGCATATAGAATGCCATAAAGTATATGTGAATTAATTAAAAGAAAGGTTTTTCTGTGTATCAATAAGAGAAGTATCCCTTTTGTGTGCATTATGTGTCTGTTTTTGAGAGACTTGAGTTAAGAGTGGCTTAGCCACATTCTTGGGCGTCATAAACCTAGTTTTATCAGATAGTTGTGTGTCTGATTGGTCCAAATGCTACAGAATCAAATGAATGAATAAATGACTTGATGACTTTTAATCATTAAGACATTTACCAACACCGACTGGCAGTTTTAGTATATTATTTAGAGTATCATTTCATTAAATGAAGAATTTTAAATTGTCATAGTAATAATAATTAAATTAAGAAAATAAATTATTAAAGTTATAGTTCACCCAAACAAAAATGTTCTGTCATCATGTTCAGTGGAATTCTGTCATCATTTACTCAAATGTTTCAAAAGAGTATGTATATATATATATATATATATATATATATATATATATATATATATATATATATATATATATATATATATACAATATTTCTTGCTAAACCTACTTTTTGTAATCTCTGTTTGATGCTTTGCCCAACAATGACTTTAAATTATCTTTTCAGAGTAATTTCTCCAAATCTGACGTGCAATTAATTAGATTAAATGTGATACTATCTAAGAAAACACATGATAACATTTAAAAAAGTGTAGATTTTTACCATATGTAAGCTGAATTCAAGCCCTTTCCAAAACCGTTTTCAATTTTCTGTTTCAATAGCTTGAACGTAACAAAAGTTAAGGCTATCTGAAGTTGGCTGATAGCTATTATTTTCCGGAATGTAATTTTGATTAAGATGGGTTTAAAGTGAGATATGGGTTTCACTTTCATTTCTACTTAAAGTCTTGGCCTAATGGTTAGAGAGTCGGACTCCCAATTGAAAGGTTGTGAGTTCGAGTCCCGGGCCGGCAGGAATTGTGGGTGGGGGGAGTTCATGTACAGTTCTCTCTCCACCTTCAATACCACGACTTAGGTGCCCTTGAGCAAGGCATCGAACCCCCAACTGCTCCCCGGGCGCCGCAGCATAAATGGCTGCCCACTGCTCCGGGTGTGTATTCACAGTGTGTGTGTGTGTTCACTGCTCTGTGTGTGTGCACTTCGGATGGGTTAAGTGCAGAGCACAAATTCTCAGTATGGGTCACCATACTTGGCTGAATGTCATGTCACTTTCACTTTCACTTAATGATCACTGTCTTCGCATCGCATCATTACACAACTCATTACCATTACCCTGAAGAGGACAGTTTTCCATTGTTTATCATGATAGGCCCTGTCAGCATGAGCCCTGTCCGACTGGTCGGGGCGGAGGTGTTGCAACAATATATAGTTGCAACAATATATATAGAATATAATATATTCTCAATATTACCCAGAAAACAGGATACAAGTTTAACTCATTTGAAATACTTCTGCTTAATGTTACACTTTCAGACATGCAAAATAAATCTAATGTATCTCTTGCTTTGGCTACTGTGTATAGACCACCAAGGCTGTATACAGAAATCTTAAAATAATTTGCAGATTTCCTCTCAGACCTTCTGGTTACAGTTGATAAAGCACTAATCATGGGATACACGTTTATAATACAAATGATGCATTAGGACTTGCGTTTACTGACCTAATAAACTTTTTTGGAGTCAAGCAAAATGTCGGCCCACTCACCATTTCAATCATACACTAGATTTAATTATATCGCATGGAATCGATCTTACTGATATAGATATCGTACCTCAAAATGATGATGTTACAGACCATTTCCTTGTATCGTGCATTCTGCGTATCACTGATATTAACTACATGCCTCAGCATTACCATCTGGGCAGAATTATTGTTCCAGCCACCAAAGACAGATTTACAAATAACCTGTCTGATTTATCTCAACTGCTATTTATACCCAAAAATACACATGAACTAGACGAAATGACTGGTAACATGGGCACTAGTTTCTCTAATACATTAGAAGCTGTTGCAAATTGAAAAAGGTTAGAGAAAAACTTAGGTTGCCATTGTATAACAGTAATACTCACTCCCTCAAGAAAGAAACTCATAGCCTTGAATGCAAATGGAGAAAAACTAACTTAGAAGTTTTTAGAATTGCATGGAAAAACAGTATGCAATATAGTCCAAAAAATTTAGAAAAAGTTGTTAAAATTACAAATGACCTGCTTCTTGTGTCAGATCAAGGCTGCATCTCATTGCTAGTTTTACTTGATCTTAGTGCTGCGTTCGACACCATAGATCAGTGGTTCCCAAATCTATCCTGGAGTACCCCCAACACTGCATGTTTTCTTTGTCTCCCTAATTAAACACATCTGATTCTACTCATCAGCTCATTAACCCATGTGATAATGAGCTGATGAGTTGAATCAGATTTGTTTAATTAGGGAGACAAAGAAAACGTGCAGTGTTGGGGGTACTCCGGGACAGGTTTGGGATCCACTGCCATAGATCATGACATACTCATAGATCGATTACAAACCTATACAGGTATTCAAGGGAAGGCTCTAAGATGGTTTAGATCCTACCTGTCCAATCGCTACCATTTTATTTATTTAAATGTGGAGTCATCTCATTTATCACCATTAAAATATGGAGTGCCACAAGGGTCTGTCCTAGGTCCTCTTCTATTTTCAATATACATGTTGCCCCTCTGTAATATTATTAGAAAATACGGGAATAGTTTCCACTGTAATGCTGATGATACTCATCTATATATCTCAACGAGACCAGATGAAACTTCTAAATTATCTAAGCTAACAGAGTGTGTTAAAAATGTAAAAGAATGGATGACCAATAATTTTCTCTTATTAAATTCGGACATAGATATTAATTATTGGACCAAAAAACTGTACACAGAATCTTGTAGATTACAATTTGCAACTAGACGGATGTACTGTTACTTCCTCTACAGTCAAAAATCTATTATATTAGACAGCAACTTGTCTTTTGAAAATCACATTTCCAATGTTACAAAAACTGCATTCTTCCATCTTAGAAACATTGCCAAGCTACGAAACATGTTACCTGTTTCTGATGCAGAGAAGCTAGTTCATGCATTCATGACCTCTAGACTGGACTATTGTAATGCACTTCTAGGTGGTTGCCCTGCATCTTCAATAAACAAGCTACAGGTAGTCCAAAATGCAGCAACTAGAGTCCTTACCAGGTCGAGAAAATATGATCCTATTACCCCAATTTTACAGTCTCTGCACTGACTTCCTATTAAGTTCCATATCAGTTACAAATTATCATTACTTACCTATAAGGCCTTAAATGGTTTAGCACCTGCATACTTAACTAGCCTTATACCACGTTACAATCCATCATGCTCCCTAAAGTCACAAAACGCTGGATTTTTGGTAGTTCCTAGGATAGCAAATTCCACTAAAGGAGGAATAGCTTTTTCACCTTTGACTCCCAAAACTCTGGAATGCCTTCCTGATAATGTTCGGGGTTCAGACACACTCTCTCTGTTTAAATCTAGATTAAAAACGCATCTCTTTCACCTAGCATTCGAATAATGTATCTTTTAAATTGTGACTGCAATTGTATCTGATCAAATGTGCGTTCTTATTCTTTAGCTTGGGTTAAACTAATTAATTTTACTTTGTTGGAACAGCAGCTATGCTAATGATGTCTCTGTTTGTTTCTATGTTTTGCCACAGGGTTTACATCCCATGGTAACTAGGATTTACACAAGCTCCAGTCTGAATCCAGAACACCTGAGAAGAGATGATGCTGACCCTCTGAGGACCTCAGATGATGCTAACCCTGAATCAACAAACATAACTAACAAATATTGCTACAAGTGTGATTGCATCTCATAATAATTGCTGTTAATAATGTTCATTGTCTGGCTGACTACGTATTGTATTATTTTTTTCTGAAAAATCTTTTTGTAAAGTTGCTTTGTAACGATTTGTATTGTAAAAAGCGCTATACAAATAAACTTGAATTGAATTGAAATGAATGGGCACTGTCTCTGAACTTTTGATCACCCATTTTATATTTGAATAGCACAAATAGTGTACCTTGTAGTTAGAAAAGCGTGCGCAGAAAAGCGTAAGAGACTGTCATCTGACTCCTCGTCTTTAGTAACTTCATCCAATCCTTCATATCTGGATGTGAAATAGTCGATTATAAAAAAAAAAAATATGGCACTGACATCACCGCAATTGAGCAGACTGAGACGAGAAAGATCGTCTAATTGGGCAGCTTCAGACTGCATTTGTTTTCTTGCGCTGTGCCATCTCATGATATTAATAAATAAAAAACTTTTTGTGCCATAATTTACACATGACTGGCAGGAAATGTGCATTGAAAGAGCTTTATTATAGGTTACTTGATTTATTTTGATAGGTTAACAGTTTTTGTGGTCTTAAGAGAAAGCAACTCTGCAGCACTCTTAACATGCTTTTTCTGCCTTCTGCAATACATCGTTATTTTATTGCACTAAACAAGTTAATTTTGCTAATATATTTTCAGAGATGTTAAACAGGATGTTATAGAATAATAATTAAATGTAACCCTAATTGTAACCCCAAAAAAAGCTAAATTACATACAACCTAATTTGCGTTTTTTCTGAAACATCCCAGCACAACATCTGAAGGGTTTTCCCGGATCACATTACAAATAGTCATGATAATGATAGGCACCTCTGCAAGTAATCATTCTCAGGCACAGGGTTATGGGAAATGAAGTCCGCAAAGAGAGTTATTACTCCAGTGATGGTTCCCTCTGGTGGTGATCAGAAGGAGCCACAGAGACTTGATGTGTGACAGGGCCCCCTCCCTGCGAGTGGCTCCTGACACGAGGAGGGAGATGATGCCAGGGTCTTCCAAAGGGGCTTGGGGCTGGTTTATCTGGATGGGTCCTATGAAAGTCAGTGGTAAGAGAGGGATCTAGAATGTCCTCTGCGTTGACCCAGGACCGCTTCTCCAGACCATACCCCTCACCATCCATTAGATACTGGAATAACCTGCCCTGGCGACAAGAATTCAGGATCTTGTGAACTTGGTATGCCTCCTCGTCTTCCATGATGATGGGATGGGTTCTCCGGTCACCAGCCTCCTGGTCATCCACTCCTCTGTTGCCACCAGTGAGCTTAAGCAAAGAAACATGAAAGGTGGGTGAGGTATGATCATTTGCTGTCAAAGCCAATCAAAATGAAATTGAAGTTATTTGTCTGAGAATTTTGAATGGACCCACATACCTGGGACTGAGCTTCTTGCAAAGGGGTCTTAAGCGAAGATCATGGGTAGACAGCCGGACTCACTCAACTGACTGACAGTTGGGACTAGCACATCGATGACAATCAGCTTGTTCCCTTGTTCGTCATTCCAGGTCTCCTCGATCTGTTGGAGCCATTAATTAACAGCAGATAAGTTTTGTTGGCAGAATGAGGGTAGAAAGCGGGTGAGCTCTTGGTTCAAATGTTCCACCTGGCAACTGGATTGAGAGTAATAGCTGGAGGTTAGGCTAGCTTTGATACCCAGTTTCTGACAGAAGGCAGACCAGACTCAGTGAACTTGGGATCCTGTTCGGAGACTATGTCATCAGGAAAGCCGTAAACATAAACACATAATGCATAAGGATTTGGCTGTTTTGAGATCTGTGGGTAGTTTGGACGCAGGGGTCATTATGACTGTGAGGATAGTGGTATGCCACTCTGAGAAGGGTGGATCTGTGACAAAATTTATGACTATATGTAAACAGGGGTGTTGTGGAATGGGTAGAGGTTGTAAGAAGCCAGCAGGTAGTTGGTGAGAGGGTTTGGATATATTACATGTGTAACAGTCCCTGATGAATGCTACTGTATCTGCCTGCAAAGTGAACCACCAGAAGTAATTAGGGAGTAGTTGTAAGGTCACAGTTATACATGGATGACCAAAACTGGGAGTCGAGTGAACCAAATAAATTGCTCTTTAACATTGAGCCTGTGGCACGTAAGAGAGGTTTGGTGGATTTTGGCTGGTGGTGTGTCGGTGGTTTGGGCCTCTGTGATTTCCGTCATGATCAATCAGCTTGGTGCTAGTGAGGCCAGCAGGGGGTGCTCACCCTGTGGTCTATGTGGGCCCTAGCACCCCACTGTAGTGATGGGGACACTATACTGTCAACAAGCACCGTCCTTCGGATGAGATGTTAAACCAAGGTCCTGACTCTCTGTGGTCATTAAAAACCACAGGATGTCTTTCGAAAAGAGTAGTGGTGTGACTTCGGCATCCTGCCTATATTCGCCCATTGGCCTCTGACCATCATGGCCTCCTAAACAATCCCCATATCTGCTGATTGGCTTCATCACTCTGTCTCCTCTCCACCAGTAAGCTGGCGTGTGGTGGGCATTCTGGCGCAATATGGCTGCCGTCGCAACATCCAGGTGGATGCTACACACTGGTGGTGGATGAGGAGATACCCCCTGACTATGTTAAGTGCTTTGAGTGCCTAGAAAAGCTCCGTATAAATGTAAGGAATTATTATTATTATTATTATGTCAAATTGTATGGGAGCTAGAACCAGGGTAATAGGGATGATAAATTCACAGGAGAGTGGTTGCAAGGATGACTCAGTCTTGACAGAGCGTCTGCCATTGTATTCTGTGTGCCAGGGTGATATGTAACAGTGAATTCAAATCATGTGAAGAATAAAGTCCATCTTGCCTGCTTGTGATTGAGTCTCTTGGCGGATTTCAAGTATTCAAGGTTGTAATGTTCAGTTAGTACTTTAAGGGGTGTTTAGCTCACTCGAGCCAATGACGCCATTAATCAAAAGCTTCCTTCATGGCGAGGAGTTTCCAATTGCCTAAATCGTAATTATGCTCTGTGGGGCTGAGTGAAGAAAAGAATGCACAAGGAAATAATTTGGGAGGATTACCGTATCGCTATGATAGAATAGTGCTGATGTGGTGCTAAAAGCATCCACCTCTATAATGAACTTCAGTTCAGCATTAGGATGATGCAGAATGGGAGTGGTGGTGGATCTTTCCTTAAATTCATGAAATACAGAGATAGCGTTTGGTGTCCAGATGAGACATTGTCTCATACAGATTGCACCTTCTTGTCATGATCACATATCCGAGAAATGATACAGTGTTCTAACGAAACTCACTTTAAGTCTTGGCATACAATTGATGAGTAATGCAATGCTGGAGAACAGAACGAACATGTTTAACATGATCCTCATAGGAGTCAGAGTAGATCAAGATATTATCAATATATATATATATATATATATATATATATATATATATATATATATATATATATATATATATATATATCAATATATATATATATATATATATATATATATATATATATATATATATATATATATGTTGACCCATTGATTCAGCATGTCTTGTAACACATCATTGATTAAAGCTTGGAATATGGAATGACTGTTGATCAGCCCGAACGGCGTAAGAAGATATTTGTAGTGCACAGATGTAGTGGAGAAAGCAGTCTTCCATTCATCACCCTCCTGGATGCGAATGAGATTGTAAGCACTGCGAAGATCAAGCTTGGTGAAATACTTTGCTGTCCGCAGCAGTTACGAGGCTGCTGGAAATAGTTGTAGGGGTAACGGAACTTGACAGTGAGTTCGTTGAGACCACTGTAGTCAATGCACTGATGAAGTCCTCGATCCTTTTTTTCACAAAGAAGTATCCGGGTGAAGCAAGTGAGGTGGATGGTCAAATCAAGCCCTTTGTTAGTTCCTCCTTGATGTATGATTTCATAGCTTCAGACTTGGGTGAGAGAGAATTTCTGATCATTTTACTGACTGGGACCTTTGAGTCTCTTTCAGCAAAATGAATAAATCTTTTTTTGAGTCATTTTGTTAATTTGATCAAATATAATTAAAATGTTATGTGTTACATTTTCCAGCCACTCTGTAATGTCAGGATTGAACTTATCAGTGTCATGTCGAGAGTGGTTCCACTGCCGGCTGTCGGGGCTATGGTGTGCGTTTCTCCGATCCAGCCACTCTGTAATCTTTGAGATTGTTTCAGTTCTGTGTGAACAGTGTCAAGTTCATCTTGGAGCTTGTCTCTCTGCAGATATGCTCGTTGATTTTAGCTCAGGCTGCTTGCACGTGTGTTTTGCAGGCCCAGGTTTTAAAGTCTCTTTTTTCAGTTCAGTCTCTGCTCTTTTTAGGAGAGCGTCACCTTACTGGAGTTTTTTGTTGAGTTCTTTTCTGGCTTCTATCTCCAGCTGTTCTCTTTGATCTGTTTCGAGGCGAAGATCTTGCAGGGCATTGTGAAGTCTTTCTCTCGCTGGTTTTGGGTCTCGAGGAGGAGCTGATCAAGGCATCTGGGGACTAAGGAGACAAGTTGCTCAAGTTTAGGAATAGGAATGTTGTCCCAATTCTTGTCTAATACAGGCTTCCTCTTGTCACATCTTCCTCTTTATGATGCACCAAATGTTTTCTATGGGTGAAAGATCTGGACTGCAGGCAGGCCATTTCAATACCCGGATCCTTCTTCTATGCAGCCATGATGTAATAATTGATGCAGTGTGTGGTCTGGTATTGTCATGTTGGAAAATGCAATATCTTCCCTGAAGAGACGGCATCTGGATTGGAACATATGTTGTTCTGGAACTTGGATATACCTTTCAGCATTGATGGTGCCTTTCCAGATGTGTAAGCTGCCCACGGCACACGCACTCATGCAACCCCATACCATCAGAGATGCAGGCTTCTGAACTGAGCGCTGATAACAACTTGGGTTGTCCATGTCCTCTTTAGTCCGGATGATAGCATCCCAGTTTTCCTAAAATAACTTTTTGATTATTCTGACCACAGAACAGTCTTCCATTTTGCCACAGTCCATTTTAAATGAGCCTTGGCCCAGAAAAAAACACCTGCACTTCTGGATCATTTTTAGATTTGGTTCTTTTTTGACCTATAGAGCTTTAGCCAGCAAGGGCGAATGGCACAGCGGATTGTGTTCACCAACAATGTTTTCTGGAAGTACTCCAGAGCCCGTGTTGTGATTTCCATTACATTAGCAGTCCTGCATGTGATGCAGTGCCATCTAAGGGCCCGAAGATCGTGGGCATCCCGTATGGTTTTCCGGGCTTGACCCTTACGTACAGAGATTGTTCCAGATTCTCTGAATCTTTGGATTATATTATGCACTGTAGATGATGATAAATTCAAACTCTTTTCAATTTTTCTCGGAGAAATTCCTTTCTGATATTGCTCCACTATTTTTCACCGCAGCATCGGGGCAATTGGTGATCCTCTGCCCATCTTGACTTCTGAGAGACACTGCCACTCTGAGAGGCTCTTTTTATGCTCAATCATGTTGCCAATTTAACTAATAAGTTGCAAACTGGTCCTCCAGCTGTTCTTTGCTACCTACTTTTTTGGAATGTGTCACTTTAATGAAATCCAAAATGAGACAATATTTAGCATGACATTTCAAAATGTCTCACTTTCAACATTTGATATGTTATCTATATTCTATTGTGAATAAAATGTAAGTTTATGATATTTGTAAATTTTTCCATTCCTTTGTTTACTCACAATTTGTATAGTTTCCCAACTTTTTTGGAATCAGGTTTGCAATTTTTTGAAATCTACAGTGTATTTTGTTTTATTATGATGTGATTTAATGTATATGAAAAAAACACAAATATCAGGGCATGACAAAACTTCTCCAGGCCCCAAAAATACCCTTAGACTCCAGAGGGTTAATGTATGTGTATATATATATATATCATGATTTTAGGTCAGATAGCAAATGTTACCATTCTTCTGGAAAACTGCTGGTCTAACATTCATCAATTAGGTAACTATCAATCTAACTTGTTTTTAAACAATGAAAACTGTAAAATATATATTAATATATTAAAGTGTGTTTTATTTTTATTTTTTTTACAGGATCCTCTGTTCTCAGACCCAACCATTCATCTGAAGGACTGTGAAAATATGAACCCTTTGAACCACTGGTGACAGTTTCCACATGATAAACAGAAATGGCATGGCAGAGGATGATAGGGGTATTGACATTTCACTAAAATTAAATATCATTTAATTACATTTAGTCTGCTAGTCAGAATTATATCTGATTAAATAAAAAATAAAAAATAGTGGTTCATGTTAGTTTTGGGATAGTGGTTCATGAGTCCTTTGTCCTGAAAAGTTTAAATGGCTGATTTTCTTCAGAAAAATCCTCCAGATCCTTCACTTTCTTAGGTTTTCCAGCATATTTCGCATATTTGAACACTTTCCAGCAATGCATGTATGATTGCAGAAAAACAATTGAGGGACTTATACACAACTATTTCAAAAGGTAAACACATTTATTGATTTTCAAGAAAGCAACACAATTTATTAAGAGAGACATGGTGTGAACTACTTGAATTGGATGATCAGGGAAAACTACTATTTTATTATTATTTTATTTTTTTCGGAAAATCATTATTATAAAAGTACCGTATTTTCCGGACTATAAGTATTTTTTTTTTTTATCATAGTTTGGCTGGTCCTGCGACTTATAGTCAGGTGCGACTTGTTTATCAAAATGAATTTGACATGAACTGAGAGAAATGAACCAAGAGAAATTAAACAAGAGAAAACATTGCCGTCTACAGCCGCGAGAGGGCGCTCTATGCTGCTCAGTGCTCCTGTAGTCTACCACTGAGCAGCATAGAGCGCCCTCTCGTGGCTGTAGACGGTAATGTTTTCACTTGGTGCTTGGTTTTAAATAAATGCAACTTATAGTCCAGTGCGACTTATATATGTTTTTGTTCCTCGTCATGACGTATTATTGGACTGATGTGACTTATACTCAGGTGCGACATATAGTCCGAAAAATACGATATGTAGCTTCTGAAGGGCAGTACTAAATGAACAGATATGATCTTTAAACAAAACAAAACATTTTTACTTATCATCCTGTTCAAAATGTACACCCACAACTTTTAAAGCATTGTGTTTCCTTCTGGAGCATCAGTGAACAATGTTTTCACCTTTTATAATAGTTGTATATGAGTCCTTCATGTTTCATTAGAAGTGAAAAGATAGATATCAGAATTATTAGTCATTGATGGACAGGTGCCAAATATGCAGAAGATGCTGGAAACCCAAATAATTTGCAATACTTTTTCTGAAGAACAGCAGGCAGTTGAACAGCTTTGGCCTCAAGAAAAACTATCCCAAAACAAAAACAGCTGTGGGTAAATATCTATTTTGTAAAATTGCTTATTCATGACGGTACTTAATAAAAATAGCATACATTATGATCCCTCTTTTGTTAAAATGGGCTACTGTCCTGCAAAGTTTTGCTCCAACCCTAATTAAAAACACCTGAAGCTAATCAAGGTTTTGAGGATTACTAGAAGGCTACATGCAGGTGAGTTTGATCAGGGTTGGAGCAGACCCTTACAAAAAAATAACCATGGTTTTATTATAGTAAAACTGTAGTAACCCATGGTTTTTTGGCGTATTGACTGCCATTTGTAAAACCACAGATTTACTACAAATACCGTGGTTAAACTATGGTTAATATAGCAAAACCATGGTTAGTTTGTATTTACCATGGTTTAACTACAGTAACCATGGTTTTTTTGTTTTATTTGTAGTAAAACCATGGTTAATTTTCACAAGGGGCACTCTGCAGGGCAGTGGCACTCCGGGACTGATTTTGTTCATGTCTGTGCTAGGGGTGCAAGGGTAACTTGGCATGGTCCTGATGGTGCCATTAGTGTTGTAAAATATGTGTGTGTCTGTCTGACTAAGAGAGCAGTAAGCACTGTCCTGTCTTTGCAGTGTCCTTTCCAAGTGTATTAATTATTGTGTTTGTCTTTTGGTTAGTATACTTTTTTATTGTTTCTTTTCAAAATTATTTTATTTTTCAATAATTTTAATTATATACCTGAAGTGTCTGTGTTTGCTTTGTTAACAGTTTTTTTAAGCGCATGATGCGCCCATAGCATTTAAAACATTAAGTATACAGTAATTTATAGATATGGATTTACCGGTGAGTGAATAAACCTTTCCGTCCGTGTCTGGGAGTTTATTGCATTAGTAAACGGACTGGAAAACTGCCGCACACAAAACATTCCATTTCTGACAGTGTACAGAAGTCAGAAACGGCAGAGCACGTAGACGGAAACTGCCGGAAACGTTCCATTTATGGGTTTGTGTGGAAATGCACCTTTGCATGCAGTATGTTAACAGAGATGTTAATTATAGGACCTAAAAACTCTGCTTGTAATAACCTAGAACACTATCTAAGACTTGATGGCTGCTCTGTCAATTCTTCGTCATCAATTAGGAACCTAGGTGTGCTATTTGTTCACAATCTTTCCTTAGAAATCCACGTTTCTAGCATTTGTAAAACTGCATTTTTCCATCTCTAAAAATATCTAAATTACGGCCTATGCTCTCAATGTCAAATGCAGAAATGCTAATCCATGCATTTATTACATCAAGTTTAGATTAGTGAAATGCGTTATTGGGTGGTTGTTCTGCACACTTAGTAAACAAACTACAGCTAGTCCAAAATGCAGCAGGAAGAGTTCTTACTAGAACCAGGAAGTATGACCATATTAGCCCGGTCCTGTCAACACTGTACTGGCTCCCTATCAAACATTGTATAGATTTTAAAATATTGCTTATTACTTATAAAGCCCTGAATGGTTTAGCACCTCAGTATTTGAACGAGCTCCTTTTACATTATAATCCTCTACGTCCGCTACATTATCAAAACTCTGGCAATTTGATAATACCTAGAATATCAAAATCAACTGCGGGCGGCAGATCCTTTTCCTATTTGGCGCCTAAACTCTGGAATAACCTACCTAACATTGTTCGGGAGGCAGACACACTCTTGCAGTTTAAATCTAGATTAAAGACCCATCTCTTTAACCTGGCTTACACATAACATATTAATATGCTTTTAATATCCAAATCCGTTAAAGGATTTTTAGGCTGCATTAATTAGGTAAACCGGAACCGGAAACACTTCACATAACACCCTATGTACTTGCTACATCATCAGAAGAATGGCATCTACACAAATATTTGTCTGTTTCTCTCTCATTCCGAGGTCACCGTAGCCACCAGATCCAGTCTGTATCCAGATCAGAGGGTCACTGCAGTCACCCGGATCCAGCATGTATCTAGACCAGATGGTGGATCAGCACCTAGAAAGGACCTCTACTGCCCTGAAAGACAGCGGAGACCAGGACAACTAGAGCCCCAGATACAGATCCCCTGTAAAGACCTTGTTTTAGAGGACCACCAGGACAAGACCACAGGAAACAGATGACTCTTCTGCACAATCTGACTTTGCTGCAGCCTGAAATTAAACTACTGGTTTCGTCTGGTCAGAGGAGAACTGGCCCCCCAACTGAGCCTGGTTTCTCCCAAGGTTTTTTTCTCCATTCTGTCACCGATGGAGTTTCGGTTCCTTGCCGCTGTCGCCTCTGGCTTGCTTAGTTGGGGTCACTTCATCTACAGCAATATTGTTGTCTTGATTGCAAATAAATGCACAGACACTATTTAACTGAACAGAGATGACATCACTGAATTCAATGATGAACTGCCTTTAACTATCATTTTGCATTATTGACACACTGTTTTCCTAATGAATGTTGTTCAGTTGCTTTGACACAATGTATTTTGTTTAAAGCGCTATATAAATAGCGTTTTAAACAAATCGAGGTAAATCGAGGTAAGTCAGCTGTATTTATACTGTGGTATTGATTACTTGATTGTGGTCCATCGGTTTTGATTAGGCTAAGTATCTGAAGCGCTCCTCCTGAACCTTGTTAAAGGGATAGTTCACTCTCAGATTAAATTTTTATATGTTTTAGCTTACCTCAAGGACATCCAAGATGTAGGTTTCTCTGTTTCCTCAGTATTTCCCATTTTGATATTTTTAGGTCTAACCGTTCTTGTCTGTGACTCACATAATGGATGTCTATGGTCACCACCTCAAAGAGCATGCACAGAGGAGTCAAAATTAAACAATTTCCCATCGTAAGTACACACTGATGACCTAAGACACGAAACGAGCGGTTTGTGTAAGAAAACGGACAGTATTTATGTCGTTTTTACCTCTTGTACACAACCATGTCCAACTGATGTGAGTGCACGAGTGCTTCCCGATGTGACGTGCGCGTGCGCTCTGGCTTAGTCTGCACAAGCGCGGAACGCGTGTACATCACTCATTGTTTACACTTACTGCCTATGGTTTACACAGATTTCGGAAGTTTTACCTTTCACTGTGAAGATCTAAACATATTTAGACGTACAGGAAATTGCAATGGAAGACGATTTCAATATATTCATAATTATTTTCTTTCTTTTTTTTTTTTTTATAGTGCAGCAGTAAGAGGATGCATGTTATAAGCCTGATGTCTTGCAGGGAATAAAAATGGAACCTATTGAATCCACTGAAACTCTTCAAGCTCCATGATCTTCTCTAAATAATGGAGATACACATTTGTTTCATCCTGTTTTGATAGATTAATGTGGTGGTGATTGACTGACAGCTGATGATTTGGCATGGGTGAAAAGCATCCTTCCAGAGCTGTACAAAGTCCTGCATGCATCTCTCAGTCATCAGCTGTCCGTCTTATTTTATTTATTTATTTATTTATTTATTTATGTTGCAGCGGTTTCATCTCATGCTGAGAAAAGACTGGTGGTGCTCTGTCGTGTTCTTTGAATGCACTGTGGTCCTCCAGGACTTGAGACATGAGGCGGAGAATAACAGAAAATATACACATTTTTACATTTTGATTCTAAACATAGTACTAAATATTAAACCCCAGCTATCAGTGTATTTGTTATACTGATTTCATCTGAAGGCACCATTAAGGAGATTAAGCCTATCTCCTTAGGCAATACATGTATTTATTCAATTGCAAAATTAATTGTAGGAATTTTTAGATTTTCAGTCTATATGAACCTTGTAGGAGGAAAAATAACATGGAACCTTCTCAACTGGGAACTGATTGACTGGTAAAATTTAAGCATTCTATTCTGAATATGCAAATAAAAATGTATGAAAACAATTTACATTCATACTTGTTATTCCAATTGGAGGAAAATAAAGTATGAAAGTATCATTCATAATTAATCACATCTGTTTTAGATTTCATGTTGACTTTAATATCAGGTGTAAATGAGGACATAGATAATTGTAAAATCATGGAAAAATTGGAGTCTAACAAAGTGGCAGTGAGTTTATGGAGGTAATGCTACTTATATATTTTTACATCTTACACAGCTAATAACGATTCGTGATTGTTTTGTTCATGACTGCATTGCTGGTCTGCCCTTTCAGGTAATTTACAGATTTGTTGAACAGCAATGAGGTGAGCATTACATTCCCCCCTTGTTCACAGTCTAAATGCACTATTAATTCCAAAAACAAATAGCTGTGGTTCATTTTGAATATCCAAACTTATAGAATACTATGATGCAAAATAAGAAATAACTGTCATTTTTTTTTTTTTTTTGTACATTGTGCTAAAGTAACTAAAGTAACTACTGCTCTGTGATTTTACAATTAACACCCAGCCAGTTTTCTAGCCATCAGGTCTTGCTTGTTCTATTCCCTTTATCTGGATAGCACACTTTTGACATATACACTTAATGGAGTGTAATTGAGATTCCGTGCCCTTGCCATGGTCCACTTCCTCCGTACCCTCTGTCATTTAATCATTTCAGATTACTGATGCTTGGTGTTGGATGCAAACTTTGGGTCAAATAATGTTTTTGTTTTTTTTTCAAATAATGTTTTTTTTTTTTTTTTTTACTGCTTTTGAAATTAATGTAGGATAGAAAAAAAAAAAAAAAAAAACTTGTGACCTTAGGAATTTCACGGCTGTTTCTCACAGATTTAGATTAGTTTGACTTTATAATAGTTGACCAGAAGTCTTATAAAAGACAATTCATTTGTCTGTTGACACAGCCTGACTGCTCGTAGTTCAGAATAACTTGCCTTTAGGCTTTCACAGTGATAAATGATGTAGACTGTATTCAGGATTGTGGCACTGCTGATTCCCTCTCTACCTCCATCTTGCTTTCTACCTAGCTCATATTCTTTCTTATCCCCCCCCCCCATTCCTCTTCGTCAATTTCTTATCAAGAATGACAAATGAGGCTTTGTGTACGGTTTATCTTGCAGCAGTGTTGTGAGGTCTAACCCAGATCAATGCTCTGAAGTGTACACTGATTACAAGAACACCAAGACCTATCCATTGTTTGACAGTTCTTGTCTTTCAATACTCTGCCTACCACTGTCAAACATCCAGGAATAAAAATGAATGATGTACAAGCAACACTGCAAAAAATGAAATCTTGCAGAGTCAAAAAATCTTAAAATAAGACTAATTATTTTTCTTCTTCTTCTTCTTCTTCTTCTTCTAAAATACATTAAATAACCTAGAACTAAAAGCAAAATATTATTTAGCTTGTTTTGAGAAAATATAACTTGATTTTTCTTACTTAGAAAAAAAAAAAAAAATTCTGGTGATTTCTTTAAATGCATTAAGTATCTTTTTAAAGTGTACTGTTACAGTCTATCCTAGAATCAAGCCATGTTTTCTTATTTTAAGAGCACAACATTTCTAATTTTAGATCATGTTAGCACATTCATATATATATATATATATATATATATATATATATATATATATATATATATATATATATATATATATATATATATATATATATTTACATTAAAATACAAATATGTACTACTGTACACCCAAAGTGCTTTACAATCATATCAGGGGATCGCTCCTCAACAACCACCAGTGTGCAGCATCCACTTAGATGACGGCAGCCACAGTACAGCAACGCAAGTGGGCTCACCACACACACACACACACACACACACACACACACACACACACACACACACACACACACACACACACACACTACAGAGAAGAGAGAGTGGTAGAGCCAATTCAATGAATTAAACATTATTTAGTTTGAACCAAATGAGAACCAAGAAGTTGCAAATCAGAGAAACATAACATTTTATTTGGTGCTGATAACTGTCAATTTATAGACAACATCTTGTACATCAAACAGCATCCAGTAACTTCATTTTAAAGGATTAGTTCACCCCAAAATGAAAATTTCCTGATAATTTACTCACCCCAATGCCATCCAAGTTGTCCATCTCTTTCTTTCTTCAGTGGAAAATGAATTAAGTTTTTTGAGGAAACCGTTAGGATTTTCTCCACACAATGGATTTCAATGGTAACCAAAATGTTGAAGTCCAAATCAGTGCAGTTTCAAATGACTTGTGAGTGCTTCAAATGTCTCTCCTTAATCCCTGAAGATTTAAGAAAATGAGCAATGGATTCGCTAGATAAGGCCCTAATGCTCAGCTGGGATCGAGGAGAGTCATTTGAAGCACTTTAAAACTGCATTGATTTGGACTTTAGCATTTTGGTTGCAATTCAAGTCCATTGTGTGGAGAAAAATCCTAAAACATTTTCCTCAAAATAAATGTATTTTCCACTGAAGAAAGAAAGACATAAGCATCTCCAACAAATCAAATCCAGCCTTGGTTTGGCTTGGTCCATTGTCAAACATTGCTAGAATCATTGGATGTGAAAGTAGTTGTGCCAAACTTCGGACCAAAGGAATATAGTAAAAGCATATTTTTCTTATTCTTACAGCTTGTGAGGCTCCTCTACTCCTAAAGGATGCAGTCTGGGAAATTTCAATTTCTTGGGCTTCAACTACTTTGAACTGATTTTTAGATTTGAATCTTGCATATATGTGGTGGAAACTGTGTCAAAAGGGTATTCAAAATTATTAAAAATGTCCAGAACGTCACTCATCAGTTGATCGCTCACCCCTGATTGTCTGTGAATAATATCTAGGGAAGTCGTGGCCTAATGGTTAGAGGGTTGGACTCCCAATCGAAGGGTTGTGGGTTCTAGTCTTGGGCCGGACGGAATTGTGGGTGGGGGGAGTGCATGTACAGTTCTCTCTCCACCTTCAATACCACGACTTAGGTGCCCTTGAGCAAGGCATCGAACCCCCAACTGCTCCCCGGGCGCCGCAGCATAAATGGCTGCCCACTGCTCCGGGTGTGTGCTCACAGTGTGTGTGTTCACTGCTCTGTGTGTGTGCATTTCGGATGGGTTAAATTCCTTTTTTTTTTTTTTTTTTCTGGGGGAAGTCGTGGCATAATGATTAGAGGGTTTAACTCCCAATCGAAGGGTTGTGGGTTCTAGTCTCGGGCCGGACGGAATTGTGGGTGGGGGTAGTGCATGAACAGCTCTCTCTCCACCTTCAATACCATGACTTAGGTGCCCTTGAGCAAGGCATCGAACCCCCAACTGCTCCCCGGGCGCTGCAGCATAAATGGCTGCCCACTGCTCCGGGTGTGTGCTCACAGTGTGTGTGTGTGTTCACTGCTCTGTGTGTGTGCATTTCGGATGGGTTAAATGCAGAGCACAAATTCTGAGTATGGGTCACCATACTTGGCTGAATGTCACTTCACTTTTTCACTTTAATATCTGTAATTTGGCCCACGAAGGCAGTCCAACAGTGAGGCTTGATACTGCTGCACCCCGAAAATTATGTCACTGACAGTTCACTGCAGAAAAAAAAATCACTTTCTTCCTGGTGGAAATGAAAAACATTTTAAGACTTCATAATGTATTATGCATTTATAAATAACCTAAAATAACGCAATATAAAGTGCAACAGTGCCCACTAAACATATTCTTTGTTCAGTAATTATATACCATGAATGAGCCAGGAGGAAATCATTAAAAAGAGACGGCATTACAAATTAACAAAGCAAAAAAAGGTATTTGAAAATCAGATAAAAAGACAACAGCACAGAACTTTAACGACTTTAATAGGAATGGACTTCAATTCCAATGACAATTAAGTTAAATGAGATATGCTTGTATTTGTTTGTGATTAATGCAGAATAGAGGGGTGCAAGTATGGTGTCAAAATCCTGTCCCCTTGTTCTCTCGAGATTTTTCGATATGAGTAAAATAAGCCTGTGTTAAACATGACTTGAGAACCTTGACGTTTTGTTGTACAACATTTTTTGTTTTATTTTATTACGTGCACCCATACAAAAAAAAATAATAATAATAACACATTTTAAAGCAATCATGATCATATGTTTAAAAAAAAAATAACTTGGTAATAAAGTTTGGGATGTGAATGTGCGCAGTTTATGTTGTAGAACAAAAAAAATAAAATAAAATTATCAACAAGTTATGTTTATCAACAGGCTTTAATTTACTTATAAATTGAAAAACCCATTTTCAAATGCTTGCCATCATCGTGTAAATGAACGGCAATAACACAAACAAAGTTTTTTTGATTTCAATAGAAAACGGTGTCATATAAAAAATACATTAAGATATATGCAACTAACATAAAAAAAAAAAAAAAAAAAAAAAAACAAAAAAAAAACAAAGCAATGAGTCGTTGTTAATATGGATAAAATAAATGGTATTTTTCTCCCGGGACCAAGACAGTTGTACTATATTAGGCTTCTGTTCAATTGCTGGCTACATGTGTGTGTATGATGATTAGGGGTGGGCGATAGGTCAAAAATATAATATCACTATTTTTTTTTTTTTTGAAAACAATGCCTTACAATGTAACACATATATATATATATATATATATATATATATATATATATATATATATATATATATATATATATATATATATATATATATATATATATATATATAAAGGGCAGACATTAAGGCCAAAGTGGCGAAGACAAAAAACCCTTGACAATACACATACATAATATAATTAGCTAAAGAAATAAAGCACCATTTATTTAATTTGTATAAGTACCATATTTTCCGGAATAGTCACACTTTCTTTCATAGTTTGGCTGGTTCTGCGACTTATAGCCAGGTGTGACTTCTTTATCAAAATTAATTTGACATGAACCAAGAGAAATGAACCAAGAGAAAAATATTACCATCTATATAAATTTTACATTGATTCTTATTAAAGCTACTATTAAAGTTCTCAGTCAAGAGCAGCGAGTGATTTTCTCTTTGTTTAGTGTTGTCTTAACATTAAATGGACAGTTTATCCCAAAATGAAAATTGCCATAATTTACTCTCCAGGTTGTTTTAAACCCAAATAAGTTTCTTTCTTCTGCTGAAAATAAATTATTTCGAAGAAAGTGGCCATCTAAACAGTTGCAGGTCTCCAGTGACTTTCATAGTATACATATTTTCCTGCAGTTAAAGTCATTGGGGACCATTAAATGTTTGGTTAGCCACTTTCTTTAAATTATCTTCTTTTGTGTGTTCAGTACAAGAGACAAATTAACCCTTTGACGTGTATGACGTGTAGTCTTGGTTGGTCCCTGAAGCGTACGATCACACCGGTGTGATTATAACTTTCAGTGCGTCACGTCTTCAACTGCTGAATTTAAATCCACTTTTGCGCTTTGACTGATGCAGAGCCAGATTGCACGTGCCATTTAATGTTTATTTAAAGTTTCAGACATTTAATTACACAAGAGTATTACCAAAAACATACATTTACAGTTTGTAAATATTCAGCTAGAATATTTTAAACTCACGTGCGAAAGTGTTAAAACAGGTTTGGAACAATGTTATAGTACGTGAATAAGGACAGCATTTTCATTTTTGGGTGAATTATCTCTTCAGACAAGCGGGAGCAAGTTTACTATTAGACTACTGTCGCTTTAAGACCTGATTGCATCTAATAAGCTATACAGGCATGACGGCATTCTATGTTCTCTCAAATGTTAGTGTATAAACTGTATAACACAATAAGACAACTTTTTGACAGGCTTTGACAGACAAAAGCGCATGTTAGAACAGTGCATCAGCATGCAAATTAAATGTTTAACCGGCAAAACACAACTTTTGTGAAGTGCAGTGTCCCGTGAATGTAACTAAAAAAAAAACATTTTTGTGTTTGCGTTAAAATGTGCTGTGAATGTCAAGAAAGAGGTTGCAGCCTTTCAAAAGAACTTTGTTGTCGACTTGAGCAACACAGTGACCAACATCATGTCTATCATGAAAGCATCAAGAACTGACTTCATGTACCCATCAAAAAGTGATGTGCTTGCAATGGCAAAGTGACTGGATGAATATTATCCCATGCTTTGAGATAACTCTGTGAACTGCAAACTTATTTCGTCAGTGTTTAAGGGATTGGGATTCAAAAATTACATTTAAGGGCAGTTTTTAAATCATATATTGGGCATATTTAGGACGTCCTTAAGAACTGATAATAAAAGCATCAGGAAATAAAACATTTAATATTTGTCTATGTGTACAACCTGTAACATCGTCAAACAGGATTCCATCTTCAAGCAATTAATGAAGAGACTCCAAAAACATGAGAACCCCAAAAAAGAAACAGGGTCCAACACCACAAAGAAAAAAGAAAAGGCGCTTTGATTTTGACTATGATGGTGATTCAAGCTCTTGCACATTATATATTCAGCAGAAAGCAGCAGTGTTTCAGCTGTAATGTTGGACAAAGGAGAGAGCAGCACACCACCATCAGTGAGCACAAAACCACTTGCTGGTAAGTGTACCACATATTAGTTTATACTGGTTTATTTTCTCTCTCTCTTTTTTTTTTTTTAATAAGGGGGAACAGCTGAATACAATTTACCATTCAGTCAGATTGACCATACAAGAGATGAAGACCATTCTGACAATATTTAAGTTAAGAAATTCTAAGTAATATATCTGATAATATATTTGAGTTCCTAGTGACTTCAATTCAATTCAATTTTTTTTTTTTTTTTTTTTTACAAATGTGTATGTGTGGGATTATTCCAGGTAATGGATGAACTAGGCCAGATTCTTGACAAAGGAAATCCCAGATTCATCCCAAAATTAAGGGCCCATTGGGAAAGCTTCTGAATCAAAGATCAGTTCTATGGGGTTTACAAAATGGTTTTGAAGCCACCAATGACTCTAGATGGAGGTAAACTACCTGCCTTTACTACTTGAATTAAAATGTGAAAAAACTAACAATAGTTGTTTAACTTGATTGTCATTGTCACACACTACCATTCAAATGTTTTATAACACTTACTTTTTAAAGGTCCCGTTCTTCGTGATCCCATGTTTTAAACTTTAGTTAGTGTGTAATGTTGCTGTTAGAGTATAAACAATATCTGTAAAATTCTAAAACTCAAAGTTCAATTCCAAGGAAGATATTTTATTTAACAGAATTCGCCTACAACTAACGACCAGTTTGGACTACATCCTTTTACTTCCTGCTGTAATGACATCACTAAAACCATTTTTTAACTAACCTCCACCCACAGGAATACACAAAAAAGGGGGCGTGGTCTTGTTGCGCTTGGAGCAAGGAGAAGGAGGAAGAGTTGCGTTTGAAGAGTGCTTTTGTCGCAATGTCGTCGAAACGCTGTTATTTTCATCTCGGGAGTCCAATCACCTTTGTTTGGGCTTCCCAGGGACGCTGTACTTAGAGATCAATGGTTACAATTTATGTTTAACTCGGTTCCCGAAAATTATAATCCACATGTATAACTATGTGCTGCACATTTTGCTGAGGACAGCTTTGTATCACTGATTATTTTTGTAACTACCGTATGTTTTAGGAAAGCTGCACTGTGTAGCTGGTTAATCGCGCGCTGTGTTCGGTGCGCACGAGAGATCCACGTCTCACGAACAGCAACACTGAACCGAGCTCTCCTTCAGGACGTTCGCGTCCTCCTGCACCTGAACAAACAAATATAAATCGCAGTTTAAACAAAAAGAAAAGGATACGAAAGTGATTAATTCAGCACCGCGGTGTCCTGGTGTTCAGGGCGCAAGTAGAGACGCGTCTCAAAGTCTTCTTTCTTTTGTAACGACAACAAATACATACAAACTATGTCAAAATACCTGTCTTGGAAAGTGTGTTCGAAAAGTCTGGGGTTATGTCTTAAGTGAAAGTGAAGAGTTGAGAAAGAAATTTGATGTGTATCATTGTAGCGGATCCACTGTCTCTTAAAGTGACCGTGCCTAATTTACAAAATCTGCTGTTAGTGTCTTTAATGTATGAAAATGAAAGTAAATCACTCACTGCTCTTGACTGAATTACTTTGTAGTTTATCCAAGAATTTATCCACAGTCAAACTAAAAATCTGATATAATTGATTATATTGTTTTACTGGTGAGTGCAGGACACTCGTTCATTTATGTAAGCGAGTATAGCAAAATACAGCGAACTGTGAAACATTATACCCAAAAATTCTTCATAATGTAGATTACCAGGGAAATTGCTAATATATATATATATATATATATATATATATATATATATATATATATATATATATATATATATATATATATATATATATATATATATAAAATTAGGGAACTGACCATGTTTTGCTTAATTATTTATTTCTTTAATTGCTAATGCAACCTTTTCACACCACAGACTGAACAAAATAAAGCATTGCTTGGTAATTGTTCAACAAAGTATGGATAGTTGTGTAAATATTGTCATACTGACAGTTGTCTTAAGTTTTGGTTGATTCCATTACATATTTTCTATCAAAGTTATCTGACATTATCAAGATATTTTTTTTTTCTGACACAGTTTAACTCTGAGTTCTTGTCATATTTTATTACCATTTTCTAAACTATAACAAATAAACTGTGATAATGTGAGAAATGTTGAAGGTGTCTGAATACATTTTGGTTTGACTGTGTATTTTATTTTACAGTGAATACTATGCAGTGCTATTTTAAATTAGTTTCAGGACACCTACAAACTTAAAAAAGGAAACATTGTGTTAATAGCACAAATAAAGAAATAGAACGAACATACAGTAAATATTAAACCATTTCAAACAGGGCCCACTGTACAACCTGCACCAGGGCCCCTCAAACCCCAGCTACGGCCCTGGGTTAAGGTACCAAGACGGAGCAATGCACTGTTTGTACTGTAAAAATAAAACAAGAAGGCATGTGGTTTAAAATATGGCAACTAAAATAAAAAGCACATCTGTATGCAATACAGTTTCATTATTATCCAGAGCGTCTTACTATAAAAAATTTGTGCGACCACATTATGTTTTGTGCCAGTAACTGAAAAAGTTAGTCGCGCAAGTGCCACCAGTGGAAAAAGTTAGTGTAGTTCCCTGAAAAGCGTTCTGTGATTAGAAGTGCATCTCCAGCATGTGTGTTCGGAACAGGATTGCCAGGTTTTCAAAACAAATCATGCCCACTTGCTTCTCAAAACTACTCCAAAACTAGCCCAATCGCGTTTCAAGGAGGACAGCCTGCGCTCAGCTGCTGTCGAATCACAACACAGGAACCGCTGACACAATCAGAACTCGTTACGTATTTCTGAAGGAGGGACTTCATAGAACAAGGAAGTCATCAGCCCGTTTTTATGACAGTGAAAACAGTGGTATACAGATAAGTGAATTGTGTGAAAAACACTTTTTTTTTTTTTGTTGTTTTTTTTTCACGGGAAACATGAACACATGCTATATTGCACACTGTTAACACAATCAAAGCTTAAAAAAAACATGAAAAACGTGACCTTATA
The DNA here is from genome assembly GCF_023724105.1 of Carassius gibelio. Classification (NCBI taxonomy): domain Eukaryota; kingdom Metazoa; phylum Chordata; class Actinopteri; order Cypriniformes; family Cyprinidae; genus Carassius; species Carassius gibelio. The sequence goes on along the minus strand of NC_068413.1, from coordinate 24,864,633 downwards.
TGTCTCATTCTGCTCACCAAGGCTGCATTTATTTAATCCAAACTACAGCCGTTTTATAAGTGACTGTATAGTAAAGTGCAATTTATTCCTGTGATCAAAGCTGAATTCATCAGCATTACTACAGTCTTCAGTGTCACGTGATTCTTTAGAAATCATTCTAGTATGATGATTTGATGATGAACAAACATTTATGATGATTATTATTAGTATAATTATTATTATAATTATTATTATTATTATTATTATTATTATTATTATTATCTATTCACATAGTATAATATTTCACAATATCACTTTTTTGCTGTAGTTTGGAACAAGTAAATGCAGGCTTGGAGAGACAAATATACTTACAAAAGAAAACATTTAAACAATCTCACATTTCTAGAACATTTAAATGGTAGTGCATTTGAAACCATTAACAGATTGATATGAAAAGTTTAACTTCATTAAATAAGTTAAAGTTTAATAATACTTTCGACTACTTTTACATGTTTATCCTTTTTAAAGCACAATTGTTATACAACTATATCAAAACCAGGAGGTTAAAGGAAAGTCTGAAAGGCATAGTTCACCAAAAAATACAAATTCTACATCATTTACTCTCCCTCTAGTTGTTCCAAACCCGTAATCGTTTCTTTCTTCTGATGAGCACAAAATAAGATACTTTTAATAATGTTTTTTTGGGGTGAATTATACCTTTAATTAATGCATTCTCTACTCACTAATTTCAGTAAATCATAAAAGACTATTTGTTCTCCTCAATAGTCAAATGCTACTTAGACTTGATGAAGGCTCTTCCAGAGATGTTCCCATCACCTGTAGCCCCACCAAAAAAGACATGCAAGTGAAGCAATGCTGCACATCCTTGAGGTAAGACATACAATCTTGTTTATATTTCTACAAGACCAAGAGAAATAGAGAAGGTGTCATTTCAAGATGTACTGCTCAGTCATTTTTGTGTTTGTATTTCTATCCAACAGAAAACACAGATTCCTTCCTCAGTTTGGTCACATCACTCTATAAAACATTCCTCCAGAGCTCCACAGGTCTAAACAAATGAACTGTATCAAGTTCAAGTTGATCTTTTGTTCTTCTTGATCAAGAGTGGTATTCTGCAAGATGTCTCAACATGAAGGCCATACTTGTCTAGCTTTCATCTTACACACTGCATTGAAATAGTTTGCCTCCTTTCATTGGGTCATCTTGCAAGTCTTTGGCTATACATTGCAGGTTTTTCTCAGTTGCTCTGATTAAACATTGCATGATATTGTGCTTTTTATTAAACACCCTCAAAGTGTCACGGTAGGAAATCCAGTGTTTCCTCCGTGTCATGTTTTGTTATTGTTTTTGTACTTACGTTGTCTCCATGTGCTCGTTTAGTTGATTGTCATCACCTGGGTGTTGATTGTCTCGCTCCAGCTGATCGTCATCATACCTCTGCTACTTATACTCACCTCGCTCTCTCTCTGTGGTCAGATCCTCTCTTATGTCTCCATGCACTAGCTGGATTATCGTCTTCCGTGTTTGTGTGCTGGTTTGGATTCGTGTTGTCGTCCGCGTGTCAGTGTTCCGGTCTGTTCCTGGTTCCAACCATTGACCACCTTCACCTGCACCGCTGACTTCACCATCCCGCTCTTCTCACGCCACCGTAGACCTTCCTTGCCATTGCCAACACTCTGGACACTCTTTATCAATAAACTACATCTGATTGCCTGCAATTGCTTCCTCCTCTTTTATCTGTCGTTACAGTAGGATCTGACCCTCATGGAAGCAGCAGGCGATCGCTCCCCATCTCATCTCGAAGAATTTCTGCAACGAGCTGTGGGTCGTATGGATCGCCAAGACAAGGCGATAGATGAGATGGGTCGAGCCTTCCAAGCAATGGTGACGAAGGTGTCCGAGCTCGTTCTCCAGACGCAACAACAACAACAATCGTCACCCGCTGCGCCTCCCACACCACCCACACCGCCGATCGTCTCCGGGGGGATTTCCCAGCCCGAACCACGCCTCCCCATCCCGGAGAAATATGCGGGTGAGCCAGAGTTCTGTCGATCTTTTCTGTCTCATTGTTCTCTACACTTCGCCCTGCAGCCCCGCACGTTCTACACCGAGGAAATGAAGGTGGCATTCGTCTTATCTCTACTTACGGGAAGGGCTGCCCTCTGGGGGACGGCGGTGTGGGAGAACCAAGACAGCTGCTGTGCCTCGTTCCACGCACTTTCGGAAGAGATGAGACGGGTCTTCGACCGCTCTGCCGCCGGGAGGGAAGCGGCTTGGCTTCTCACGGACCTACGTCAGGGGGAAAGGTCCGTTTCCGATTATTCGATTGAGTTCCGCACCCTGGCGGCGGAGTGTAAGTGGAACGAGGAGGCGCAGTGGGATCACTTCCTGCATGGGTTGGCTGACCGCATCCAACAGGAGATCCGCGCCGTCGAGCTCCCCACTTCTCTCAACAGTCTGATTGACCTAACCATCAGAGTGGAGAATCGACTCGATCAAGCCACCAGACGGAGGGGGAGAGCAGTTCTCGCGAACAGACCGGAGGCTCAGTATCAGCGCTCAGATGTTGCGGTCAGCCCACCGGGAGATCTTGAACCCATGCAGGTGGGGCGAGCTCGGCTCTCCCGGGAGGAGAGGATCAGGCGGAGATCCCTGGGACTATGTTTATACTGCGGCAGTCAAGAACATCACATCCAGCGTTGTCCGGTAAAAGACCAAGCCCGATAGTAAGACGGAGGCTACTATCGGGTGGGATCTCTGCCAGAAAGACCTCATCTACATCGACACTCCTTCCGGTGAGTCTACGGTGGTCCACCCACGCACTCGAGCATCACGCCTTGTTGGATTCTGGGGCAGAGGGTAATTTCATGGACTTCCAGTTCGCTAGTAAGCTTAACATTCCTCTCACCTCCCTCAAACACCCCATTGCACCCTTTGCTCTCAATGGACACAGACTACCAGTCATCACTCAGACCACCTTACCTGTTTCCCTCACCACATCTGGCAATCATACTGAGGAGATATCATTCTACATTACGGACTCACCTTCATCCCCCATCGTTCTCGGTCACACCTGGCTTCAGAAACACAACCCCAGCATCAATTGGCGCCTTGGATCTGTGGTTAGCTGGAGCGAGGAATGTCATTTGTCTTGTCTCTTGTCTGCTGGTGTTAATGTTTCTGAGTCTGTGTTTCAGGGGGAAGCAGTGGATTTGGCTAGCGTGCCCGCGGAGTACCACGACCTGAAGGAGGTGTTCAGTAAGTCTCGTGCTGATTCTCTTCCTCCTCATCGTCCCTATGACTGTGCGATAGAGTTATTGCCAGGTACTTCTCCGCCTAAGGGCAAGTTATATTCTTTGTCTGTTCCAGAGACGGCGGCCATGGAGAAATATATATCCAGTTCTCTAGCAACGGGGTTTATCCGCCCTTCCTCTTCTCCAGCGGGGGCGGGGTTCTTTTTTGTGGGAAAGAAGGACGGATCCTTGCGACCTTGCATTGACTACCGAGGGCTGAACAACATAACGGTAAAGAATACCTATCCTTTGCCGCTTATGTCTTCAGCTTTTGAGAGGTTGCAGGGAGCGTCCGTTTTCACTAAATTGGACTTACGTAATGCTTATCATTTGGTCCGCATCAGGGAGGGGGATGAGTGGAAGACTGCCTTTAACACCCCTAGAGGCCATTTTGAGTACTGCGTTATGCCGTTCGGGCTAACCAACTCGCCGGCAGTCTTTCAAGCACTCGTTAATGACGTGTTGCGAGACATGGTCGATCTGTTCATATATGTTTACCTGGATGACATATTGATCTTTTCTTCGTCTCTCCAGGAACACGTGCAACACGTACGACGAGTGCTTCTGCGGTTGCTAGAGAATGGATTGTTTGTCAAGGCGGAGAAATGCGTTTTTCATGCACAGTCTGTTTCTTTTCTAGGACACATCATTTCGACTGAGGGTGTTCGCATGGATCCTGAGAAGGTTAAGGCTGTGGTAAATTGGCCATCCCCAGAGTCTCGCAAGGCCCTGCAGAGATTTCTGGGGTTCGCCAATTTTTACCGGCGTTTCATTCGCAATTTCAGCCAACTAGCCGCTCCTCTGACCGCCTTGACCTCCCCTAGTTTGACGTTCAGGTGGTCAGACGCAGCTGAGGCTGCGTTTGCCAAACTGAAAAGCTGCTTTGTTTCAGCTCCCATTCTCGTCACCCCTGATCGCTCACGTCAATTCATAGTGGAGGTCGACGCGTCAGAGGTGGGGGTAGGAGCAGTGTTATCCCAACGCGCATCCTCAGACGGAAAGGTGCATCCGTGCGCGTATTATTCTCACCGTTTATCTCCTGCAGAAGTTAATTATGACATTGGCAATCGAGAGTTGTTGGCAGTCAAACTTGCACTGGAAGAATGGCGTCACTGGCTTGAAGGGTCGGGTGTACCTTTCATTGTATGGACGGACCATAAGAATCTTGAATACATTAGAACCGCCAAAAGACTTAACTCCAGGCAGGCTCGGTGGGCATTGTTTTTCGGTCGTTTCGATTTTACACTTTCTTACCGGCCGGGTTCCAAAAACATCAAACCCGATGCTTTATCCCGTCTTTTTGAGCGTTCCGATCGTACTGCTACTCCCGAGCCCATTTTACCGGGGACCATCATTATCTCCGCGCTCAGGTGGGAGGTCGAATCGAAGGTGTTGACCGCCTTAGAAGGGGTAACGCCCCCGGCTCGTTGCCCACCGAACCGATTGTTTGTGCCGGAGAGGTTACGGTCAGACGTTCTCCAGTGGGGTCATTGTTCCAGTGTTGCTTGTCACCCAGGGGTTAGTAGAACTAGATTTCTGGTCAAGCAACGATTTTGGTGGCCTGGTATGGCTCGTGACGTCCACGATTTCGTCTTGGCTTGTTCAGTTTGCGCTATTGGTAAGACTTCCAATCGACCTCCAGATGGGTTACTCTTACCGCTGTCTGTCCCTTCAAGACCCTGGTCCCACATTTCGCTAGATTTTATCACCGCCCTCCCGCCCTCTAAAGGCAATACGGTGATTTTAACCGTAGTGGACCGGTTCTCGAAGGCGACTCATTTTATTCCCTTGCCCAAATTACCTTCAGCCAAGGAAACAGCGGTAGCTGTCATTGACCACGTCTTCCGCATACATGGCCTCCCGACAGACGTGGTTTCTGACAGGGGTCCCCAATTTGTGTCCAAATTTTGGCGAGAGTTTTGTAAATTGTTAGGAGCGACTGTTAGTCTTTCTTCCGGGTTCCATCCCCAGAGCAATGGTCAAACCGAACGAGCCAATCAGGATGTCGAGAGGGTTTTGCGATGTTTGGTTTCCAATAATCCTTCGTCCTGGTGTCAGCAACTCTCAGTTGTGGAGTACGCACACAATTCTTTGCCAGTGTCATCTACGGGCATGTCTCCATTTAAGTGTAGTTTAGGGTACCAACCACCTAATTTTGTCAGTACGGAATCCGAGGTTTCGGTCCCCTCCGCACACGCATTAGTCCAGAGGTGTCACCGCACCTGGACCAGAGCTCGCAGAGCTCTGCTCCAGGCTAGGTCGCGCACCAAGGCTAAGGCCGATCGCCACCGGTCGAAGCCTCCCCGTTACGTCGTCGGTCAAAGAGTGTGGCTTTCTACCCAGAATATTCCTATGCGGTCCGTTTCTAACAAACTTGCTCCCAAATTTATTGGCCCGTTTTCTATTACCAAGATTATTAATCCGGTTACCGTGCGTCTTAGCCTTCCTCCGGCGTACAGGAGGATTCATCCCGTGTTCCACGTCTCCAAAATTAAATCGGTGATTTCTTCCCGTCTTAATCCGCCTGCTCCGGTTCCCCCCCCGCCTCGTCTCGTTAATGGGGAAACCACCTATTTGGTTAATCGTATTCTGGACTCTAGACGGAGGGGACGCGGTTTTCAGTACTTGGTGGATTGGGAAGGTTACGGTCCGGAGGAGAGGAGCTGGGTTCCTGCTCGGGACATATTGGATCACCACCTTATAGATGATTACAATCTACAGGTAAAGCAGGCTGGGAACGTCAGGTGACGTCCTAGGGGAGAGGGTACTGTCACGGTAGGAAATCCAGTGTTTCCTCCGTGTCATGTTTTGTTATTGTTTTTGTACTTACGTTGTCTCCATGTGCTCGTTTAGTTGATTGTCATCACCTGGGTGTTGATTGTCTCGCTCCAGCTGATCGTCATCATACCTCTGCTACTTATACTCACCTCGCTCTCTCTCTGTGGTCAGATCCTCTCTTATGTCTCCATGCACTAGCTGGATTATCGTCTTCCGTGTTTGTGTGCTGGTTTGGATTCGTGTTGTCGTCCGCGTGTCAGTGTTCCGGTCTGTTCCTGGTTCCAACCATTGACCACCTTCACCTGCACCGCTGACTTCACCATCCCGCTCTTCTCACGCCACCGTAGACCTTCCTTGCCATTGCCAACACTCTGGACACTCTTTATCAATAAACTACATCTGATTGCCTGCAATTGCTTCCTCCTCTTTTATCTGTCGTTACACAAAGGTGTTCTAGTAAAACACACTTTAAGCCAAGGAATAAGGCTGAGAGCTGTGTCTCTAGGAACTTTCAATGTCTTGGAAATCTTCATATACTGTAGCCTTATCCTTTCAAAAGTAACACAATATTTATTCTCTTTAGCTTTTGTGAGATCTCTGTTGACATTTTTGCTACTCAACTTCAACACATACATGGGCTAACTGTATGTGTAACAACTCAAGCTAATTCTATTTTTAATAGAGTTTCTAAAGGCTTAATTGTGTTTTGAGACTGTTTTATTCCCCACCATGCAAATAAGTGATTTAAAAACAGCAATGTTGAATAGGTTAATGGGTTAATAGAATAATGTTAATTTAATCTTCAGAAAAGCTTGTATTTGTAAAGTACTGCAGTCTCTGAGGGGTTGAGTAATTTTGATTGCAACTGTATGTATTCTTAACTCAAGATATTTTTTACCAAGAGAATTTAAAACTAAACACAAATAAAACAAGAAAAAAATACTAGATTTTACTATCATTGGTTTCAAGATATATATGTACTGCTTGAGTCAAGTTAAAATATCTAAATTTACTTCATTTTTTTATTGTTCTAAGATTTTAAGTCCTTTTTTTATCACAAGTTTTGTTTCAAGATGTCTTATCAAGTAAAATTTTCTCACCCCATTGGAAGATAATTTTGCTTAATAGTTTTTTTTTTTTTTTTTTTTTTTAGGTTTTAGGTTATTTTCTTATTTTTTGTATGTCGATTTTTTTGGAGTGAAATGTTTGAGATTGACACTGCTATTGAAAAGTTTGCCAATCCACCATATGAAAGTATGCATACAATTATTAAATTGTACCAAATTATTTCAGATAGAGCTGCTTACACAAAGATTAAACATTTTTTTTTTTCTTTTTTTTTTTTTGTGTTGAAATCAAACACATTGCTCAGATCTACTAAACTAATAATATAAATTAGTTCCGTGTCTTAATCTCACAGAATGCAGTCTGTTTCCAGCATGCTAAAGCTTATAATTACCAGAGCCACTACTGCTTTTACTGTTATGCGGAATTTGCAAGAATTACAAGAATCTGAATAGCTAATGAGAAACTCAACCTGCCGCAATAAATTAAGCAATTTTTATGTTTCAGTTAAAATGGTAAGCTTGCATCTTGGACCAACAGTTTTTGGTCTTGAGGTGAGGTCCAAAGGCTGGAAGACATTAGCAAGAAAATCAACATGAGCTTTAGCAGCATACCAATAAAAATAAAGCTAAGTCTCTATTAATTTTGATTTCAAATTTTTTTGTGTGGATGAAAAAATAAAGCATCATTATTTTGTTTGTTTGTGTGTTTTAGAATTTCAGATTAGTCTATTTGAACACACTTTACTTTTATTTTTTATTTATTTTTTATTCAAGAGTTACTGATTGTTGAACAATTTCAAATTCAGATTTTGGAAAATGAAGCAGTGAATTAACAGCATGATGTTCAGTCTTGATCAGAATATGGAACTTAAAGGGTCTTGGTTTGGATCTCACTCTTAGCCGATCCAGCGTTGGCCTGGGTCTGAGTCTTAGGGAATGTTAAATTGTTCTAGATCTTATAGGATATAGTGTTGAATCAATTTCTGACATGTATGATCGATTTATGCTTTCAGTTCAGATGAAAACCTTAATCAATAATACAGTTAATTGATAAAATAAATAAATAAATAAAAATTGTGATAGTGTATTAATAGCTGTCAACTCTCAGTACACAACCAAGTGATCTGTTAAGAGTTGGGGTAAAGGTATAAATCATTATATCTATGGAATGTCCCTATAAAACATGGAAACCTAACGTGTGTGTGCATGTGTGAGTGTGTGTGTGTGAATGATAAACTGTGTGTCAAGTGTGATTAAGGTGACTTGCAGAGGCTGATGTTATGCCAAATCATTCTGTCTTCCTATTTATTTAGTTTTAATTTTCAGAACACTTTGAAACAAACAACAACAACAACGCTGGGAAACTAGTAGATATTTCTTATATTTCTGGAAAATAACTGAATAGTTGCAGTTGTGTATTAGGACAATGGAATGCATTGTATCTACTGTGGTCTATATCAGGGTTTTTTTTTTTTTTTTTTTTTTTGCAGTATAACTTGTGCAGCAGATATAGCCTTATACACAGCTCTTATTCTGTCTCGTTGTCAGGTGGGGACCATGGCACCCTCTGGCAAGCACAGAGACTGACTGAGTACCTGTCTGCTGAACTTTAATAACTGCTTGTGTTCATAGCCTGAGAGAATGCCATAGATCTCCAGTGTCTGTCCATAACCCCCACTAAGCTCAGTTTGTATATATTCCGGCAGATGACAGCCAAAACTTCACTAGGCTACAGAAACAGATTTTATAATATAAATAGCATTTGGCAAAGATGAAGTTCATCACAATTTCAGGACCCATTGAAATCCACACATTTCTTTAGACATCACGAACTGTTAACAACTTGTGTAGTAAAATTGAAGACCATGAACTTGTTATATGAGAAGCAATATTATTCATATTGCAAATTGCTTTTTTATTATCTCTCAGAGAGACATCGTAAAAGAATTGCAATGTTAAACATCAAATGACTGACACTTCAAATGTCTCAGAGGGGATGAGGAGAGGGCTACTTAATTTGTCATTTTAGAGTTTGATATTAAATCAGATATTAAAGCTGCAGTATAGTACCTTTGACACATCTATGTGATTGCATCATTAGCTGCAATATTCACCAAATAATCCATTATGGTTTTTCATTATTAAAACCTTATCAAGAAAAATAAGCTCTAACAGGTTTTGATGTCTAAAAGTACATAATACGAGTTATATAATCCATCACAACGCTAAAATTGTATATATATATATATATATATATATATATATATATATATATATATATATATATATATATATATATATTTTTTTATATATAAATAAAAGACAATAAAAAAGGTTTGCCATTATCATTCTGGTGAGTTGTTTCTAGTCCAGCATAGTGGTTCTCTATGGGGATCCAAAACAGTACCAATATTTTATCATAGAAAAGTTAACAGAAATGTTATACAAATCTAAAGAACTGTGTAGCCCCAATAAGTATGATCTATCAATATGAGTTGGGTATTAATATGAAAATTTTAATACAACTGTTCCTTTTTTTTAACCAGTCTGTGTACTCTGCTTTACTTGAAACCATCTAGAGCTCATTATTTTGACTGACACTTGCAAATCTGAAGCATATGTCGAGTGAAGTGTCTGAGTCACAGCAGGACATTTAACCTCAATTAGCTACAGAGGACAGTTCACTGGGAATCTGTCTAGTAGGCAACCCACTGACCTTTCTAACACTGATCTCCCTCCTTCTGTCTCATACCATCCACCCAATTCTCACTCAACTTGCCCACAAAAAATTTTTATGTGGAAATTATTAACATTTTATTTGTGTAAGATGTGTGAGACCAAAATGTGAATAATCAAATCAATATTTTATAAACAAAAGTTACATTTTATTTCAGAAAGAATATAATGCACTAAAAGCCCTGAAATACTCACTGCTCTTTTCAACCCTAATTAAACTCAGCTGACCCAACTATGATCTAGGTCTTCAGACTGCTAATCTGAAGTTAAACTCTGCAGGACAATTGCCCTCCAGGGAAAAAGTTGAGGACACCCATGTCATAGACCAACACTGATGAAATATTGATTAAATGCATACATACATACATACATACATATACACATACACATACATAAACGGCTTCTGATTGGAGTGGTCAGGGGATAGGAGGGATGCATTAATAAACTGGGATGGAAGTGTGAGATCAAACAATATTATTAGTCCTGGTAGGTCACGTCAGTCAAGCTTGCATCAGCTGACTCCTATAGGAGCACAACGCCTATCTCAACTTTCATATATAAGGTCTTTCAGTACTATCAGCAGCTTTATTTGTTGCTCAATAGCTAATTAACCTTCTCCATCCCCAGCTGCTCCTCTCGCCCGGTCAGGAGTTAGCCTTCGGATTCTTCTTGAATCAGAATAATTTAAAAATGTGTACATTTAATTATTGAAAATTAATGAAATCTGCAAAGCATTTATGTTGGTTCTGTTCTGTTTACTCTAGAGGGTTATTGTTGCTCTTCCTGCTCTGCTCTTATCCATGCTAGGATTCATCAATGTGTAGGGAGTTCTTACTTTGTCAATCGTCTTTGACAATAGTGGTCTTGACAGAACTGAAGTTGATGGTGCTTCATCACAACTGTTAAATGAACCTCTCCACAAGAGACCAGTGTTTTCTTCATGTGTGCACAATGGTTTCAACCAAGTCAAGTCACCTTTATGTAGCGCTTTAAACAAAATGCATTGCGTCAAAGCAACTGAACAACATTAATTGGGAAAACAGTGTGTCAGTAATGCAAAATGATAGTTAAAGGCAGGTCATCATTGAATTCAGTGATGTCATCATCTCAGTTCAGTTTAAATAGTATATGTGCAATCATTTGCAATCAAGTCAACGATATCACTATAAATTAAGTGATCCCAACTAAGCAAGCCAGAGGTGACAGCAGCAAGGAACCAAAACTCCATCGGTGACAGAATGGAGAAACCAGGCTCAGTCGTCCTCAGAAGTTCAGAGAGAGAATGACCAGAGATGCTACATTACTTAAGATAGACGTCTCTCCGAAGCCTGACTACACACGTGCTGCATTATAACAAACACAGACTTTAAGGAACTGTGCTGGGATGTAAATTATATCAAGGTCTACAATATGTTACAAATGTACAATACATATAGAAATAAGGCAGTATTATGGACAAAATTTGCAGATTTTAAATACTATCAGCATGATATACAGATAGGTGTACTATGATCACACTATACAGATGGATTATGTAAAGTGTATGTACACTATAGGTAGAAACTATGAACATGATTTCAGACAGGAACTGTCACGTATGGGAACACAGGAGACGGGAGATCCAAGTGCAGTGTGGTCCAAATCAAAGTAAAAAACAAGCCAGGGTCGTAACCAACATCAATCCAAATGAAAAAATAAAAAAATAAAAAAATAAACAGGAACAAGAACAAGAACAGGAACTCAAGGACTAGGAAACGCGAGGAAACTAGGTGACGTAAAGTAAGGACTCCATGCAGATGTGGCATTGAGTGGTCAGGTAGGGGAGCGGACCCACCAAAAGTGGATATACATCGACTACGCCACCCGGAATATACCGGGACATAACAGCCCTACGAAAGGGCACACAGGTTCGTGGCCAACAGCCAGGGTGAGCATAGAGACAGATAGTACAATATATTTGCAATTTATTTATATACACACACAACTGTAATGGTTTAAACATCGTTTTTGGATACAATATAAAACATGCCTAATACACAAGTCTACCAGTTACAAAAAAATGACCAGGAGGAGAAAAATGTCCAGCAGGGGCCTTTTGGATTATCACCTCACATCATACCGCAAACCACTCAATTGTGAGAGGAATACAATTGGCCAAACACCACACTAACCCAAGTGGACACACTGAAAGTATAAAACCCCCACTTTAAAAGTTCCTACTCCTAAATCACATAATTAACTGGTATAAACTAAGACATTTATATCACAACAGTTAAATGGTTACACAAACACTAAAACCAAAGCAGCAGTGCAGTCATACTGATGTACATTTGTCTTGAACCAAGGTACTGGAAACCCCTGGAAGTGTAGTTACACCTGCTGAACATAACACAAAGATGACCTACATTACACTCATAAAACACATGACAACCTCCCAATCATACATACCGAGAGAGAATTCCAATGTAGCAAAACGCATGGTTGCTTACCACACGAGACCATGGCTGCTAGCATGCTGATGAACAAAAGACAACAATAAAACCCCTTTATAAAAAGCAAATCCTCTTCTCAGAATTGGGAAACTAACCTGAAAAAGGCCTACTTGCGACACCAACAGGGAGATGCAACAAAACCCTATCCTTTGTCCATGACTTTCCACAATGATCTAGTACCCAGGATGATGTATCTTGAGTAAATCAAACTATTCCCTTTTTAATAGGATCAATCCCAACACTGATAGGTTCATTGGATTCAAACCATTTTAACCAATGATGAAGGAGTAGGAACACTGATAGGTTCCCAGGCTGGAGTGACGTCAACCAATCATATCTAGGCTAATACCTTACCCTGCTACACAGACAAATGGAAAAAGACCGGATTATATAGGCAGGATAATGACTATGACAGTGAAGACACCTGAGTGCAATTAACAGGTGTGCAATTACCGCGATGAAGGGACAAAGCTTGTGGGAATTGTAGTGCCTGCAGTGAGGTGCCTTTGGGGAAGTGAGACCACTAGTGGACACCCAGGGAATCAGAGACCAGACAGCATGACAGGAACCACTTTAGCAAGTTTACTTGAGTTTATTGAACTCATTTTATCTTTGGCAGTATGGTTCCTTATGGGGGTTCTTGCTCCCTGAATAATTGAACATACAAGAGCCTTAACATTAACCGCCCAGAACCATGAGTTTAGAAATACATGACATTTAAGACTCTTAGTAATGTCTTTAAAGCAAACAGTGATAATCATGTGGATGTGGAAGTGGGATGTCTTATCCTGTAGCCTGGTTATAAAGATGAGTGTCTCTCAGCAGTGAGGTCCATGCCAGCTAAGATTTTGAATGCCTTAGTGATCTGAAACAGAGAAGAAGACAACCAGAAGGTGCACAGTAATATGCTCATGCTTATAATCGGGAGGGAGGGAGGATTGCGAGCCATTGAGCATGCTTACCGAGCAGTGGTGCCACGTATAAACACTCACCTAAGGGATTATTAGGTTAATCTGTTCAATTTCTAATTAATGTAATTAGCTAATCAACCAATCACATGGCAGTTGCTTCAATGCATTTAGGGGTGTGGTCCTGGTCAAGACAATCTCCTGAACTCCAAACTGAATGTCAGAATGTGAAAGAAAGGTGATTTAAGCAATTTTGAGTGTGGCATGGTTGTGGATGCCAGATGGGCCGGTCTGAGTATTTCACAATCTGCTCAGTTACTGGGATTTTCACGCACAAGCATTTCTAGCATTTACAAAGAATGGTGTGAAAAGGGAAAAACATTCAGTATGTGGCAGTCCTGTAGGCGAAAATGTCTTGTTGATGCTAGAGGTCAGAGGAGAATGGGCTGACTGATTCAAGCTGATAGAAGAGCAACTTTGACTGAAATAACCACTCGTTACAACTGAGGTATGGAGCAAAGCATTTGTGAAGCCGCAACATGCACAACCTTGAGGCGTATGGGCTGCAACAGCAGAAGACTGGGTACCACTCATCTCCACTACAAATAGGAAAAAGAGGCTACAATTTGCGAAAGCTCACCAAAATTGGACAGCTGAAGACTGGAAAAATGTTGCCTGGTCTGATGAGTCTCGATTTCTTTTGAGACATTCAGATGGTAGAATGAGAACATGGATCCAACATGCCTTGTTACCACTGTGCAGGCTGGTGGTGGTGGTGCAATGGTGTGGGGGATGTTTTCTTGGCACACTGTAGGCCCCTTAGTGCCAATTGTGCATTGTTTAAATGCCACGGCCTACCTGAGCATTGTTTCTGACCATGTCCATCCCTTTATGACCACCATGTACCCATTCCAGTATTTAGTTTTATTATATTCATAAGAGAAAGATAGTCTGTACCGATTTTTCCCAGAAAAACACGACCGGCTGGAGGCGTGACGTGTGGGCGGAGCTAAAGAATCACGAGCGCGAATAGGCTTTTGCGTTGAGAGCATGTGGAAACTGTGACATTACCGTGAGGGAAAAACCATCATCCAAAACAAACCATGGCTTACAGTCAGATTCAGCCGTTTATTTATGATCCAGAATCAGATCCAGAGGCTGAAACTGAACGAAAGCAGAAGCAGCAACGACTCGCTCCGAGCGGGGCTCGAACCCGGGTCTCTGGCATGGGAGGGGACGCACTAACAAGGAGGCAGAGATATTTGAAGCAGTTTTACTCACTGCTTCACCTGCGGTTCCAACACACGATCGTGACCCTTTTTCCTTGGGATTGCATCATCCTTAAGAAATAAACGATACACAAATCCGTCGTACAACTGGGCCTTTTGAACAAGCATCTTCGAAATGCAGGGAACAAACAAAAACACTTGCACAACTCCATTGATGCTCTGTAAAAATAAACTCCATCCACTGGTCCCTTAATGCTGTTTTTTTTTTTTTTTTTTGTAATCTGTGCAGGGTTGTCTTGCCCTGGCAACCAAAAACACACTTCTTTTGTGACTTTTCGCGACGCTCTCGCTCTGATCAGTGAATCGCTCTGATCAGTGAAATGTCTGTGCGGCTCAGCCTCGCTTATACGGGAGCGCGGGCTCTTCCGGCAGAAGTGCCTTAGGACCCATATAAGGAAATTCTGCACCATCTAACATCACACAGAGCCATACTCGAAAAAAACTTTCCGAAACTTGTGACAAACCGGAAGGAGTATTTTGGGAACAAAAATACTCCTTCAAACGTACAACTTAATTTTTGAAACTTTGTCCATGTTTAGCACGGGAATCCAACTCTTTAACAGTGTAAAAAACTCAGTATGCATGAAATAGCATTTCACCCCCCCTTTAACTACCCCCTAAAAACCCAACCCCCTCCAACTGAACAGAATTTGGTCTGTTTTTTGGCTCTGAGGAACGGTGTGTTTTCATGTTACTGAGTTGAAACATGCCTGCACCACTACTCTTTGTATTCATTATTTTCTCGCAGCCCATATTATTATTTTCACAAGACCATAATGATAATAACAAATTATCAATGAATAATTAATAATAATTTTACAAAAATCATTGTTATTTGTGATCGTGGATGTTTGCGGAAGGCTTTAAGACCAAGCGGAATCCTCTGCTCCCGCCTCACAGCGCGCGGGACTTTACTAAATCAGACTGAGGCGGATACAACTTATTGATCATGAGACCAACATTTAGCAAGCAGGAAAACATTAATTCTACCTGAAGGAAGACATATTTCATTGAGCTAATGCTATTAAATAGAGAGAGAGAAGGGGGGCGGGGGGAACTAGTCTAAGGCTATTCTTAAACTTGGAGCTCATTATATTGAAGCACAAATCCAAACACCAGAGACTTTATGCATTTAATGAATAATGAAATGTTATGAAAAGTATGCATTTTATTTATTCACATGCTGTATGGTTGTTGGTATTTTAGTTCACAACATTAAGTTCCATTGTTTAAAAAAATGCTTTATTGGCTAACGTCTCATAATCCTTCAGTTGTTATGCTCTAAAATCCAATGCCATTTGTAATTTCACAGTATTTTCACCTCCTAAATCCCTTACCTTTAAAGTCACAATTCTATAATGGTCAAATTTACTCAGGCTGATGGTATTTTTTAATGACATATTATTATTATTATTATTATTATTATTTATTTATTGATTTTTGAATAATTGTAGCCTACATAAATAGGTGAAGCAAAACAAATATTTGGATTGTCCCTCATTTTTCCCCTTATTTTCTTAAAGAATTAACATGATAACATATTACTAATTCATATAAATAAATTAAGCAGTTAAAACCTATTTTTAAACTTGAATTTAAATACTATTAAACTAACTTTAAAATCTCAAGGAGTTTATAAATTAAAAAGGATAAAATGTCACAGTGCATGTTAAATAGCCTAAGTTAACTTGTGTTAACAATATAATTAGAACTAAAAATATAATTTGATTTTTTTAAATGAACAACTCCTGTATAAAATGGGACAGCAACCTTTATATCAAACATTTTTAAATCGTCCACGAAGTCATTTTCAGATGCAATGAAAAAAAAAAAAAAACCTGGATAGCCTAGATTAGGCCCATGCAGGCTCTGCTCTGAAGTATATAATACTTATAATTACTGTTAACCCAGAGAAACAAATTTTTATGGATTAATCACCTTTTTTCATTTGCTGCATGTTTTCTTTATTTCATTTTATTTTAAACACGCTAAAAAATTAATTAAGTTTGTGAGAGAAAAAAAATGTCGTTTATAGGTTTCATTTTAATGGATTAATCACCTATTTTTGTTTGCTGCATGCTTTTTTATATTATATAATTCATGTATTAATTGCATTTTATTACATTTAGAAATAATAACGGCTGGCCTAATAATGTTATCATGTACAAACCGGATATATTTAGTTCCCTTCACTTCACAACAAATCCTTTAAATTTAACAAATATATTGGAACAAGACAAGATTTAAAAATATAGAATTCTAATGGATAAATATAATTGCAGTATATAATAATATAGACATAGCTATAAACAAACAAAAATAATAATAATAATTTAAAGCTAAGCATAAGGTAAGGTTGGGCTTTCTCATTCTCTCACTTGGGAGAATTGCATTTTCATATTCGTGATGCTGCCCATTTGAAGCTTAACTATTATTCATGAGGTAAAACAGGCTTAAGAGTAAGTGGACTGCTGCCCGTGCTGAATGTCTGGTGAACCCCTGCTGTTTACAGTGAATATGTGTGCGAGGCACCAGCGCGATCAAACAGCTGAAACAGAAAATACTCGATTTTTGGTCACACATAAGGCATAATAAAAAAAATGCAAATTGTTAGTAGTTTGTAAAAAATCAAGAATAATAACAGAGTTAATAATAATTATTGCTAAATGCTGGACTGTTCTCATTTCGCTCTGCATATGGAACCTGACGATTTTTTTTAAACCAAAAATGAACCGAAATGAAAATGAAATGAAAACATTTAGCTTTTTATCCGTATATATCCTCCTTCCTCAAATCTTACCCTGGAGGTCCAATGCACTGCAGAGTTTAGCTCCAACCCTGATTAAAGTCACCTGTCTGTGATTTTGCGAATTATCACAAAGACATTGATTGACACTGATTAGCATGCTCAGGTGTGTTTGATTAGGGTTAGCGCTAAACTCTGCAGGAAAGTGGATCTCGAGGTCCAGATTTGAGGATCCCAGGTATATATATATATATATATATATATATATATATATATATATATATATATATATATATATATATATATATATATATATATACATACATGCCTTTATTTACTGTTTAATAAAAATAGCATGCATATGATCCTTAGTGCAAAGGTCTTCTTTTCATTTTTGATGAGTAGACTGTAGCCTAAGACTATTTTACGTTTTGAAATTAACTCACTGTAAATGTTTGAATATTTTTTGAAGACGTTACAATGTTATATCTTAACCTGTTAAATGTCACTGTCCTGTATACGGGACGCCTAAATTTACTTCAATATATTACAATTATATCCTAATCTAATCATGACAAACTATATATCGTTGGAAAGGTCTAAGACTCCTAAATAGATATTTGACAACAATTTGTTGTTAAAAATGATGAAGGAACAGTAAAAGATTAATTTATAAAAAGAGTGCACCTCAAAACATATACATCATAACAGGAGTTCTGACCTTTGTCACAAAAAATCTACTCCGCTTCCTTTTTCCCTATCACATGTTTTAGTAATCATCAAAAATTATATATCATTTGAAAGCTTAAATACTCCAAATTCATCCTATGAGAACCATTTTGAAATCGGATACTGCGTTACCATGGAAATCATACTTTAAAATCTTTTAGCGTGTTCCTCCCCCTTAGTGGGAGGGGTCATATTCCTTATATATTACGGTCTTTTAGAATCAAAACTTTGCATAATCTTGACAAAATACATATCGTTGGAAAGGTCTCAGTCTCAAGATTCCATATTTGCTGGTTATTTTCTCATAGACATAATATTGAGAGAGAAATTGATACATTTGTGACAGAAAAATGCATCCAAAAAATTCAATGGAGTTTCAATGGCCCCCGGTGGCTTTTTGTGGTATAACGCCTAAACAAAATTGCATATGAACCTACATTTTTTTTTATATCAACTTCAAATTTGGAACACAACTTATTTAGACATATGGCTTTAATTTTATAGCAATTTTGGATTAAAACATATTTTATAAAATATTTATTTTATATAAAATAAAATAAAAATAAAATAATAAATGTATTTACAGTAAATGTAAACTACTAAAACTTTTTTATGCTTTCATTTTTTAAAATGATTTCACTTTTGCAATAATCTGCAGATTGTCTTCTTTAAAAAGAGACCAACCTTTGGTCTGTATTCAAAAGCGTTTATGAATTATAACAATTTAAGGGTGAATAGTGTACTTTCACATCTATGTTCAAAAATGGGGGTGACAGTTAAAAGGTTAATGTTATTGTTGTTTTACTTTTTCCTTTTATCTCATTTTACAATTACATTCATTTTGCAATCCGTCCCTTTGCGCCACCTGGCGGTAGTTTCACAAATGATTTTAACACGCGACTCTAGATTTAAGTAGCAGGGGTGTTCATCCCCTGGTGAAGGATGAACAGCAGTCCCCTGCAGCTATAGTAGCAAACGGTTGACTCTCCAGCTTGAGAGAACAACAGTCCCTTTATTCTGAGTAGAGTTTGCCCCTTGCTTGAGGGATGGGCAAGGGGTGATCTCCCGTGGGAGAAAAGAGCAGCCCCCCTTTTTAACTCCTTCTCATTCAACTTCTCCTTTTCCATCTCCATTTAAGCAGCAGGGGTGTTCATCCCCTGCAGAAGGATGAATAGCAGTCCCCTGCAGCTATAGCAGGAAAGTGTGTTCTCTCCAGCTGGAGAGAACAGCAGTTCCTTTCTTCTGAGGGGAGTTCATGGATAGAGGCTCGCTTGAGGGATAGAACAGCGGTCCCCTACAGGTATCGCGGCAAGGGGTGATCTCCCGTTGGAGAAAATAGCAGCCCCCTTTTTTCTCTCCTTCTCATTCAACTTCTCCTTCTTCTCCATCTCCATCTCCTACATCTCCTTCTTATTGCTACATCTTCTACAACTTCTCATTCTCCATCTCCTTCTTCTCATCCTCCTCCTCATTCTTCTCATCCTCCTCCTCATTCTCATCCTCCTCCTCATTCTTCTCATCCTCTATCTCCATCTCCATCTTCTCCTCCTCCTCCTAAATTTTCTCATCCTCCTCCTCATTCTTCTCATTATCCATCTCCTTCTCCATTTCCTTCTTCTCATCCTCCTATTCATTCTTCTCATCCTACTCCTCATTCTTCTCATCCTCCTCTTCATTCTTCTCATCCTCCTCCTCATTCTCCACCTCCTTCTCTATTTCCTTCTTCTCATCTACCTCTTCATTCGTCTCATCCTCCTCTTCATTCTTCTCATCCTCCTCCTCGTTCTTCTCATCCTCCTCCTCATTCTCCTCCTTGCGACCAGTGTCATATTATTTTATTTATTAACTTATTAAATGTACGTTGTACGAAATATCCACCGGTTATAACCAACACTTTATGTTGTATTTATATATTAAGCCGTAGATCATGCTGTAGACCATTACTCTGCCTCAGAAGCCTGTCCAAAATCATTTCATGAGGAGAAAACAAACACGTCAGCCGGACACTCTACTCCTGTTAATAGTACTTACGCGGTGCTCGCATACTTATCACAGGTGAAGTAATTAAAATGCAGAATTGTCGAATACACAGCATGGATACTTCTAATGCTTAATATGGCACCATGTATTTCAAGAATAAAAGTTCAACAGGATCATATGCTGTTTAAATGCTAATACAGACGGGTAGATACGCTTTGATCTGTGTGTATTATGAACATGAGTCAATACAACAGGCGACTACTTTAAAAGGCTTTACCGTTCTAAAACACAGTTTGGTGGCCATTGTTGGAACTGAAAATTTTGAATAACCCTGAACACACATGTTCGTTGTCATGTGGTGAATCTGGCCAATCGTGAACAGCGGAGACGTCATCAACGCTCCTGCAGTCACTTTGGAGAACTGCGGTGGCCGAGTCATCCTGGTGCTCTCAAAACACTCTCGCAGTACTTTAATGCCACATGTGAAGGTCTTGTGCGTCGGCGCGTCTCAGTCTGACAATATTTCTAACTGGTATGTGCTGCTTCCGAAAGTCCGATTGCGATCGGTTTGCACATGCTGTGTGAAGTCGAACGCACCTAATGCCTGATGCTCAGCAAGTCAGCTGCCTAAGATCGGATGCAGCCAGTACTTCTCACTAGTGAGATGGTTAATCCATTCGATTTTATTTACAGAACATGTTCGAACATTCCTGATTAATGACTGATGATTCCACTGCATCTTGCGGACTACACCACAATTAATTCTTGTTTACGTTGTTTCCTCTGTTTTTGATGACAATGTTCAAGAGAGTCCAGTGAAGCATGATCTGAACACAACTGTAGTGTTCGACGCCATTTGTGATTACCCTGATGCTGGGGAACCCTGCATAAGATTGTGTGCATTGCTGTCTTGGGATGTATTTTAAAGGAGCAGGGAAATTTGTTTACTTATATGCTCAAAGTGCACCCTTTCCCGTGGAAACAAACAAAGCAGACTTTTTCTCTTTTATCGGAGGGCTCGCATTAATAGAGCACTCTACAGCCACGGGCGCAGACTCGAGCGGAGCAGCTTATATAATGAACCATGGTTACCCATCCAGTAAAGAGCAAATATTAACCCAATGCACGCACTTATTTAACTCCAAGCATTTTATTTGACTTTGAAAACACTAATTTTACACCATTTCGAGGAACCCATGACCCTGTACGACGGCGAATGTGACAAGTATGATACATTTAGTATCAGCACTTATCAATACACTAGTTTGAGCAACAACAGACCACCGATTTAAGCCCAGTGTGTTGGAGTGGTCTGAGAAGTTTGATGAAAGCATCCCCGATAGATGAGCCTAAAGCAGCAGCCCGTTAATATCGACAGCCTTGACCACAGATTAACGAGGCTCATGTGTATATTTAACTGGTAGTGTTACCGGTGTGGTAATATGATAACATGCCTCGCAAAATAACTGGCTTGTACAATAGCAATGTCTGAGCATGTTTGCCAGATAGCACTACACAATAAAATGAAATAACTTTGCTTAGCTTAATGAAGACGTCCAGAGATGAATTAAAGGTGAGACTGCCAGTTGTTCGTGGAAGCTCTGATTCTTGTTGAATATCTAGCTTCTTCCAGGTGGGAGCAGATCTCGTGTAAAGTTGTGAGTAGGTCTTAGTATTAGTACATCTTTGACGATGAATCGGGGGCGAAGTATCTATATCAAGTGCTCGCTCATATCAATTCAGTCCATTGCTTGACAAACAACACAGTGAATTCGCTTAAGTTCACAAATTGAATCTGGTGAGATACTCTGTGGGAATCCTGCCAAATCCTGACTTAATGCTTCTTATGGAGATAGATTTACTGTATGATAGTTTCTGTGCGAGCAATAACTCTCATGAGCAGTTTGAGCCTGGCGAGCCATTGAGCATGCTTACCGAGCAGTGGTGCCATGTATATATGTTGCGTGTCTAAAAGGAGAGTTGTAGTGATTGGAGCAATTTGACAGCGTACAGCATCAGCTGGTCACAGCCTTTTGCCTCCGTGGCCTGACTGAACTAACACTGTGCTCTATTTACACTAGTGCAATGGACAGTAAAGCGCATAGAAAATACTTCAGTGTGCAACTGGAATACTCAGTATTCTGAATGAACAGACAGTAGTGCAAGTAATAACACGTTTACCGTTTTTTTTTTAAATAAATGAATCAGGTGTAGTGATGAGGAGGGGTGAGGAGTCTGTGCATGTGGTGTGTGTGTGTGTGTGTGGGGGGGGGGGTGTTGGTGGGTGTCAGAGGGCAGAGTTCCATAAGGAGGCAGCTGTAGGGAAAAACTGTTCCTGAATCTGCTGATCCTTGTCCAGAGGCTCCTGAAGTGCCTCCCGGAGGGCAGGATGTTAAATAGTCTGGTGTCAGGGTGAGAAGACTCCTTAAGAATGTTGCAAGCTCGATGTAGACAGCATTTTCTCTGGATGCCCTCAATAGCAGGACGTGGTGTCCCTGTGAAGCGTTGGGCAGTTTTCACCACCCTCTGCAGTGCCTTGTGTTCAACAAGATTGCACACAAGTAAAAATTCACCAGGATAGCTGAAGACAGCTGGTTCTTCTTCAGTGTCCTGAGGAAGAAGAGGGGCTGGTGAGCCTTCTTGACCAGGCTGGAGGTGTTTGTAATCCAGGACAGGTCCTCTGAGAAGTTGCTTCCCAGGAACTTGAAGTTGGAGACACGTTTAACAACCATCTCTTTAATGTGGATGGGGTCATTCGTGCTTCCTTTCTTCTCCTTGAAGTACACAATGAACTCCTTTGTCTTGCTGATGTTAAGGAGCAGGTTATTGTCAGCGCACCATGTGGCCAGGTGCTGTACCTCGTCCCTGTAGGCAGTCTCATTGTTGTCTCTGATGAGGCCAATCCCCGTTGTGTCATCTGCAAACTTAATGATGGAGTTTGATCCATGCACAGGCCTGCTGTCGTGGGTGTAAAGGTAGTAGAGGAATATGCTCAGCACACAGCCCTGTGGTAGCTCGGTGTTGAGTGTGATGGTGGTGGAGCAGGTGGAGCCTGACCTAACATGCTGAGTTCTTTTGGTTAGAAAGTCCATTATCCAGTTGCAGAGGGAGGTGTTAATGTCCAGGTCTCAACATTTTGTGGTCAGCT
>NC_068413.1:24817567-24840967 GCF_023724105.1 Carassius gibelio | reverse complement strand
CATGGTAACCCACTAGTAATTACTCAAGTGTTACTTCATCCTTCTAAAGGAATTAATAATTACTTGGATCAGTATTCTAAAGTGAAGATCATGGTAACCCACTAGTAATTACTCAAGTGTTACTTCATCCTTCTAAAGGAATTAATAATTACTTGGATCAGTATTCTAAAGTGAAGATCATGGTAACCCACTAGTAATTACTCAAGTGTTACTTCATCCTTCTAAAAGAATTAATAATTACTTGGATCAGTATTCTAAAGTGAAGATCATGGTAACCCACTAGTAATTACTCAAGTGTTACTTCATCCTTCTAAAAGAGTTAATAATTACTTGGATCAGTATTCTAAAGTGAAGATCATGGTAACCCACTAGTAATTACTCAAGTGTTACTTCATCCTTCTAAAAGAATTAATAATTACTTGGATCAGTATTCTAAAGTGAAGATCATGGTAACCCACTAGTAATTACTCAAGTGTTACTTCATCCTTCTAAAGGAATTAATAATTACTTGGATCAGTATTCTAAAGTGAAGATCATGGTAACCCACTAGTAATTACTCGAGTGTTACTTCATCCTTCTAGAGATATTATCTAAAAGTATACTATTTTAAAATTCACCAAAAACCTCAAAAGCGTGAAACGACTTTAGTGTTTGGTTGCACATGATATATATTTTTTTATCATGACTAAAATAGCTGTAAACATTAGGCTGTAACAAACAACTATACAAACATCTATTATAAACAGATATACACTTTATAATTATGTATTATGTGTCTGGTACCATTTTTATTTATTTTATCAGCTGCACATAAACATCAAACCATTTCATGTCTGAACTGGGAGTAGAAGAAAAGAAAAATGTTTGGGTTATAGCATATTTAATCTCTGTAATGCCTTTTAAGTGTCTTTCAGAAGACGACCTAGAGGACCATCTTTGTGCTTGTATCCCAGCCAGTAAGTCCACTCAATAAAACACAAATGTTCTTTAAGAAGCTTCTCTGTCCTATTTCCTCTCAGTCGCCAAATTTGGCTTTTGTAGGTTAACCAGGCTCTTTCAATATTTTGTGTATGTCCTCCATGGTTTGGATCAACAAAGTATCTGCTGTGGTTTACTGAGTAGTGACTGTAACCAAGATTTGATAAAGCTCTGTAGGATCTCCACTCGTCGCTTAATATGGTTGACCCTTGGCGAACATGTCGTCTAATTATGGGAAGCAGGTGATTTCTGGAGCGCCTTTCTACAAGCCGCAAAACTGGTCGTCTTCTTTGTCCCTTTATGGCCAGCATGCCAAAAACCCACTTCTTTCTCTTCCACGTCTGTCCAGCTCTTCCTTGTCCATACTACAATTACAAAAACAATTTCAATTACTTGCCTTCCAATGTACACTTACTGAAAGAAGTATTAGTCTATGTAAAAACAATGTAGTTAACTAATGTTAACAAATGAAACAATATTGTAAAGTGTTGTCGTAATGCCTTTATTCTGTATTGGTGGCACTAAAGTTCAGAGGTTTGTTTCCCACAAGCATCACTAGCGAACTATGGTTGTATGTTTCATTACCAACAGTTGAAAGATTTGGTGTTTCCCAAAAACACAGTTCCCGAAGAATTTCTGTGGTTGAAATAACACCTTTAAACCTGTGCTTAGAATTTATGGTAACACTTTCTATTTTATTCTAAAGGTATTATAATGAATTAATTATGCACTATAAAAAACCTTATAACATGTTGTATCATCTCATAAATAATCATAAGAACAATTTTAATGTATTATAATACTTACTTATTTGTGGTTATAGATTTTAAGAGTATGATGATTTATAACACACTATGAACATGTTGCATCCTCTTAAAGGGTTAGTTCACCCAAAAATGAAAATTAGCCAATTATATAGTCAATAGACTAAGGGGACCATCAATATAAAATGTAATCTAATGTAAAAAAGGCTCAGAAAAAATGTACATTATCCCCACAGGAAAAAAGAAAAGAAAAAAATACACACTTAGACACTCCTAACCACTGTAGTGAACAATGTCAAGATATGAAATAATCAATTATAAATTAAGTGAATTTAATATTCATTATGTGTTATAAATGATTATACTCTTAAAAGCTATAACCACAAATGTGTAAATATTATAATGTATTATAATTGTTGTTACGATTATTTATGAGATGATACAACATTTTCCAAGGTTTTTTATAATGCATAGTCGGGCTTGGCGATATGGAGCTCGATATATTTTGCTATATCTCGATATACGATATATATCTCGATATCTTTACAGGAAAAATTACCCTCAAAAACTACTGCAAAAACAAATATGCCAAATATTACATGTTTAGGGCCCTATGAAATGTTTTATTTTTTTTCTTCACCATATGTTTTATTGTTACCTAATTCTTTGTTTTAGCATGTGTAATTATTGAAATGCATAAAAAAAACTTAATTAGTTAAAAAAATTCTTAAAATAGCCTTATGTGAAATGTTTTTTCCCTTCAGAAATTTTGTGTATTTACATTTTTCTGGTTATCAAATGAAGGCATAAAACATTCATTTAATTTATCTTTTAATTATTTAAAATTAAGCAAACTTTATTTTTTGGTAAACAAAGGGGATTTACTATTAAAAATAAAACATGGAAGAAATGTTGTGTGATTATTCCTTAAATTATGTTTGTTTCATTTTAATAGCGTGTGAACGTTAATGAATGAAGCCACGCTTCTGTGCCATTCATTAACACAGACATGCAGAATATGCAGGTTTTATATTAAAATAGATTTTTCCGGCTTAATATTTGCAAATATCAGTCCATATCGCGATTTGATTTAAGTGCAATGACCTACTTTTGATTAATTCATTCAAAATTTGACAAATTCTGTGTCATTCCATGTTAAACTGTAAATTACGTTTTTATGACTGGATTCCATGATTCCGTGCGCGTTTAGTGCATCACGGAAATCATAGGGCCCTACAGTAGACATCTGCCTGCTGTTCACCTGACGCCTTAAAACCGAACTATCTCCATATAATGGAGCCAGTTGTCCTTTTTTAGACGTTTTTTTTTTTTTTACTAGTTCTGTACATGTGAGGGGAGGGGGGACAAAAGCAAGGAGGTGGGGGCGAGCGAGCGGGGGCGAGCGAGCACAGCAAAGAGAAGGCAAACAAGGAAAGTGGCGGAATCAGAATTAAATATAAACAATATATCGATATATACGATATGTCAAAATCCATATCGTGTTTAAAAAATATCCCGATATATTTTAAATATCGAGATATCGCCCACCCCTAATGCAAAATGCATAAAAATAAAATGCCTTAAGATTATCTGAATAATGTATTACAAATACAGGCTTCATAAAAAGAGTTGCCATTGTTAATATGTGACCCTGAACCACAAAATCAGTCATAAGGGTACATTTCTCGAAATTGAAATGTACAAACCAATCTTAATAAATAAGCTTTCCAATGATGTATGGTTTGTTAGGAGGATATGACAATATTTGGCTGAGATACAGCTATTTGAAAATCTGGAATCTTAGGGTGCAAAAAATCTAAATACTGAGAAAATCGCCTTCAAAGTTGTCCAAATTAAGTTCTTAGCAATCCATATTGCTAATCAATTACGTTTTATATATTTACAGTAGGAAATTTACAAAATATCTTCATGGGACATGATCTTTACTTAATATCCTAATGATTTTTGGCATAAAAGAAAAATCTATAATTTTGATGAATACAATGTATTTTTGGCTATTGGTACAAATATACTATGTTACTTAAAAATAAAAGACAGCCTAAATGTATTCTGATATTAAGTATTAACTGTTGGAGTAACTGAAGTCCTGCTAGAAGGGATCAAGTAGCAGTGTTACATTAAAGTTTTACAATTTATAAGATTTGCAGTAAAATATCCAAAAACCACTAGGCTAGCGTTATATATTTTGTCCAGCTGATAACTAACAATATCTCTAATGTATTCAACTACTTGCAAATCATGAGAAAATTCCCATTCTAAACAGTGACACAGGGCAGTGCAGTCGCCTATCAATGACGTTAGTTACCCTTGGTTACCGCCTTTACTGACGTAGAAACCACATGACAATAGTGTCGTGGACAAATGTGGAAGTAGTGTCTAGCATCCAGCAAACCACTAGCTTGCTTCAAGCAGTTCCTTATTTACTTCTTCTTACACTTTTTATGGTGGTTACTCTGTTACTTATTTATGGAACATAATTACTGTTTAATTTACTCCCGTAAGTGTACGGGCCAACCAAACGACCCAAGAAGAGTTTGGGACAAGAGAAGAGAAAGAGCGAGGATCGATATCGGTGTTGCATTTTCTAGATGGAGAGAACTAGAAAGAGATGCTGATCTCGCTTGTGTTTTACTCGACAGGTGAGTTGTTTTGATTCGTATCTTTACAGAAAACGTATGCTATTATAAAGATCAACAAGATTAGTATTATGGGGCATACACGCCAAACGCGGGGCATCACATCTCTAGACCCGCTCGAGGACGTGTCTGATCCATAGTCTGATCATGTCTTTGCATTGACTTTGTATGTAATCTACTTACGCAAATCATTGAACTCGCATTTGCTATGTATGCCTGTGTTTGAATGGCCGTCAGCGGTTGGGTAGAAGACAACAAATCCCATCATTCTACGCTCCTTCTTAGCATCATCAAACCATGCGATTGTTATTGTTTTGGTAGTGCGCCCCTAAGTGGCAGGTCCTCCAACCTGTACCTTTAAATGACATGGAATCACAACCTATGAGACAACTAATAAATTGGAGTGACTGTCAGACACGTTGCAAAAAGTGAGCTTTGGTGGAATAGTTTTTGGATCAGTGCTGACACGAGATGCAAACTGTTTCAGATGATACAGTTGATGATACAGTTTAGTTCAGAATGGGTTCATCTGGTTCAATAAAAATAACCAATTTAAAGAAATGATTAATTGATGCATCAAATATCACTATTGAAATTTGATATAGATATTGTATTTCAGTTGTTCCACCTTACATGTTTTCACTTTTTAAAAAAATAGTTACAAAAAGGATATCCCACCTTCCTTTTATGACGGATGTTGCTTTCATCTATCACAATAAATTCCCTTCTTCCACCCATGCGTTGTCCTGTCTTCCTTTTGAACATCTTCAAGGCTTTCCTGCAGACTAATCTCAGTTTACGGGTCATTTTAGTAAGGGTGGCGGAGCTTCCAGCAATGCCATCCTGGACCATGTCGACTTGGCGTAAACGTAAACCTTGACTGAATCTGCATTATTGAAATATTTATGTGAAAAAAAAATGACAAGTAATGTTTCTTAATGTTAAAAGACAAAAACAGGTTATTTAATATGTTATTACACCTACCTGTATATAAAAGTCATCCAATTTTGTAAACTTGTCTTGGTCTTGTCGAATATTGATCCTGACCTGCATGATTTTGTCACTTTTTCATTGTGTGCTCTTCGTTGACATATCCTGATACCACAGTAACAAAAAATACAAATAAATAAATAAATAAAAGTAACATATAGAATAAGTACAGTAACATAATATAATTTTGATTTGAATCAGGCTTCCAATCTGACTAAAAATGTCTTAAGGGTGTGTATATTTACCATTGGTATCCATCTTTGTTTTGCGTCTTCCTTAATTTCATTTTTTTTTTTAAATATTTTGCATTTCTTCGTTGAAGACATTAGCCTGTTTTTTTTGAAGCCATTCAGTTATTTTTCGATTTCCTTTTACGCCCTTACGCTCACGGAGCGTTAAAATCTTTCTTGCAAGTCCCATTGTTGGACTGTAGATTCTCCTAACGACATACGAACCGGAAGAGAGGCTGAACCTAAGAAGGCGCCTTTTCCCCCCACATGATTTAGAACTGGTTGCAAGTAATTTGTTATAAAATGTAAAACATTTTTTTTTTATCCAAAAAATCTATAAACGTCAAGTTTAGGAAGCATCTAAAAATAAATAATAGAAAATTAATTAATTCAGTAGTAATACGTAATAAAACATTTACCGGACGTGCCTAGCCTACTAAGGAACCACAAACAAGTGTTCTCTCAAAAAGATGGATTTCATAACTGGTAATAAAAACAAAGGAAAATCTAAAAACATAATTAAAATGTTAAATGATTTGAGAATGACTGGTGTAAGGCCAGTGATTAATTATATAACATATTGGGACAACGTAAATGAAGGGGAGGAATCATTCACGGCGGTAGAGTTCATCTGTGTGGACGGAAGTTGCTTTTACAAGACGTTGGAACAACGGCGACCTGATTCTGAATCTGCAGACAGTTCGGGAGAAAGCATGGCTGATCGAAGGATTCCGCGTAAAAGTGTACCACCCAATCGCCTTGTTGAGGAAAATGAGGAAAATGATGGTAATGATGCTGGTAAATTATCTATTTTAAGTTCTAGCCAGGCATATTATAATGCGATTAGCAGCATGTGTGTGTACGTTAGTGTGTGTACGTTAGTAAGTTAGGCCTAGCACCACTTAAAAGTATCGGTCAATTAGTGATTTGCGAGGCAATAATGTTCATTAACAAAACTGGTTAAATATTTTAATTACAAAATCATAATTTAAGCAATGAAGGTAATTAATTGTTCGGGCTGAATTGACGGGGGGTGCGGGTAAATTATCCTCCTTGTCGAGGAAAAAAAAAAACACCTCTGTAAAACCACCATCCCTCTTACCACCCCCCTTCACATTAATGTTACATTAATGTTGTTTATCGGGTAAAACCTATCGTGCAGATTAAATATTAATGTTCTCTACATATAATAATTTTAAAACTAAATAACGACGATTGGCCAATCAGAGCTCAGTATTAACGAGCTGCGCACCAGCTCACGTCGGCATTTGTTCTTTTTCGCGCAAAATGTTTCAAGTGTAACTTCTGACGTTCTTTAAAAAGAAGGGAACTTAATAAGGTGTGATATTTATTTGATTCGAGTTTAAAGCCTTCTCCTTACATAGTTATTGTGCAGTACTCTTGTGTGACTGTGGGACGATATTGAGAAAGAGAGACAAGGGTTGCGTTCATTTAGAAACGATCGCCCTCTTGTTATTCACGCTTGCTGACATTGTCAGGTAGGCCCATGTCAGTGACCTATTAGAATAAAATGCTTGACTATATAATTTAAATAACGAAAGAAAAAAAATCCCTGTGTGAGTTTTTATGTATTTAAGTAATTTCACACAAGAATCAGCACGTGACTGTGATCGCAAATTTTAAAATAATTTTATACAGCAGTTGAACAGAAAATAAGTTAATTGAGTGAGTTACATTTAGACACATTTTTTCTTTATTTCTGGTTTACAAATGGAATGGTTCCAAAGCCCGAGCAGAGCTGATGTGCATCTCAAAAGCAACAATGCAGTGTTTCGTTTCTGTATTAATCTGTTTTGAACGAATTGAGTGAGCCAATTATGATTCATTCCTAAAAACAGAAACTTGATTTGATCCTAATTGAATCAGCCATTTTTAAATAATCTTTTGATCGAAGGATTCAATGAATCATTTATTACTCATTTGTTCCTCTGTAGTTATTGGGTGAGCTTGGTTTGCTTAGGCTAATGAAAAAAATTAACAATAAATTTGTAAATGTATGTATATACTGTATATGTATATATAGATGGATGGAGGGTTACAGTGCAACAGTGTTTTTTATTTTTTTTTATATATATTCCATCAGGAGCATCAGCAACAGCACCAACTCAACAGGTGTCCCTTCAAAAAATGAAGGAGGAAAATGCTTTTTTAAAAGCTAAAATTAAATTCTTAGAGGACAAATGCAAGGACATCGAAAGTGAGAGAGATTTCCTGCGTAGCAGTCTGACCAATGGTAAATTGTTTTATCTCTAAAATCAATTAAACTTTACAACCAGTTATTTGTTTTACTTGGTAATGTGTACTATACATAGATATGAATTCACTTTTTACTGTGGAAAATGTACATAGTCCACATAATAACATATCCTGGCATAAGATGGAGCAGGTTAGTCTGAGGCCTATTTGTTGTTATTGTTGTTTTAAAATATATTTTGTGGTGTTCTTTAACAAAGGTAGCAGAATATCAACATTTAACAATAGCATTAGACTGGAAGTTGGCAAATATGGAAGAAATTAAATGTGAATGTAAATATGATTTGGTTTGTATTCCTTATCAGCCTTGTCAGCAAAGGAAGACATGATGGGAGCTTCCTGCAAACCCAAATATGATGATCCTGTGTCACAGTCTTCCAGTACAGAAGATGACCTTCATACAGAACGGAAAAAGAAGACAAAGAGTAGAGGAAAAGTTGAGAGAAAAAAAAGACATCACAAAGTTGACTCATCGTCCTCCTCTGAATCAACCTCATTCTCATCTCAATCCTCTTCATCCCCTGCACCCCGAAAATCCAGCAAAAACAAGAATAAAGCCAAGAAAAGGAATGGGGAAAAAAAGCAGAAATGCACAAGAGGTATGTATTTTAAATGTCCTTACAGTAATCTTTGTGTACAGTTCCCCATACATCTATGTTTCATTTTATTTATTTGTTTATTTAGCAATACATTGCAGTGAAATGGGACAGGCTGATACTTTTTTGAATGAAACTTTTAAAATAAACAGGAAAAGAAAAAAGAAAGAAAGAAAAATTAAATGGAAACATTTTGGTGTTTGACTAAAACTTTTTTTTGTTTAAAAAAGCTAATTGTCACAAATGGGTGGCTTTAGTGATGAAGTGTATGACAAATTAACAAAACAGTCTTAATTAAATCCACCAATAGAAAACAAAAGAGATCACAGTAGAAAACTGTAACAACCACTTTACTTAGACAATACCAGACAAATGAAAGTCTAAAAAAATTATGATTTAAAAAATGTAAGGCCATAAAAAGTCAGAAAAGTCTTATCTTTGATTATGAGAGTTCTTGGACACACATATCTAAATTAAATCATATTAAAACTATCTAATTTGCGTTATAAGATTTCATTATTCATTCTTTGTGAAATTTTTTGTTTACGTGACAATTCACAGAATTTACATACTCCTGCATGGGAAAGGAAGAAAGGACTGGGTGGGTCTGGGACTGGGGGGATTAGGGGGTGTGCCCGAAGCATGAATCTGTATTCAGAAAGGCATGGAAAACAAATTACTATTGCTAATGATTGCCTGTTACATTACAGTACATAAAATGTCACTTACCACATAAACAGAGTAAAGAAGGGTGACTGATGACTGATTTGCAGGTCATGAGCACCACTGAAAAAACATCTTGTAAGTATGGAAGCATATGGGCAGCAATATTCAATTTGGCATGTAATATGCAAAATGACAATGCAATATGTAAAATGACAATGCATTTCTGTATTTACATTTACATTTTCCAATACATTTGTGCAACGTTTGGTGCAAAATGAAATTGAAAATTAAATTACATAATTTTCATTTGCCATTTCATACACCAGTTTTAATATGTAAAATGAATACTAATTTTAATGTTTTATAAGTTGCAAAATTAAAATGAAAATATATTACAGAAATGATTAGATATGTATAACATGTTCAAGCAAAAACTGTGGCAAAATGATCATTTAAATGCTATTTTTCTTAAATGCATTAACACTCACAGTCAAGACACTTACGATTGCATTTTCATTCAATGTCCCGCAATGAATGTAGCAAAATTCAATGTGCACATTGAAAATGCATTCTGAGCCGATCACGTGTCCGCCCCCTCGCGCCATGTCAATCACTGCGTGAACAAGGCGGGGCTTGCAGAGGTCAAGAGACTCAAATCTCAAGAAGAGGATTCAAGTGAGAGAACATGGACAAGACAGTTGGCCAGTGTACGTTTTGATCATTTCGGTTTATGGCTTCAATATTTCATTCGCACTTGTGGGCGGAGCTGAAACACTGCTTTCATCTGATTGGTCGAATCGCTCCACCTTCAGCTCGGTCTTTTCATTCTTTCAGGCAGAATAAGAGTCAGTGCGAGTGAAGCACTGTAATGTCTGAAACCACCGCTCACTGTTAATTAGCATAATATTTGAATCAGATGTAGCTGGGCACATAATTCGTGCTGCTGCGACTTGCAAGAGACCCCATTAAATTATTTCTAGGTTGTATATACTGTATTGTAGGCCTATAAATATTTTCCCACTGATAAAAACAGTGCAAATAGTTCTGTCTCCTTGGATAACAGTGAAGTGGAAATAAATATAGTTAAATTTATGAAATAAAATTAAATAGGATTTTTTGGGAAGGTAAGTCTGGCCAGTTATACGAGTCTGAAGATCTGAGCTGAATTTGGTGAAACATTAAAGTTCTAGTCTTTGTCAATTACTCTCATAATAAATAATAATAATAATGTTACCCGTATTTTTCGGTATAAGTCGCATCAGTCCAAAAATACATCATGATGAGGAAAAAAACATATATAAGTCGCACTGGACTATAAGTCACATTCATTTAGAACCAAGAGAAAACATTACCGTCTACAGCCGCGAGAGGGCGCTCTGGGGTAGGCTACAGGAGCACTGAGCCGCACAGAGCTAATTTGACTATTTTTATTTAGAAATGTAACTATATTAATTTTTACAATTATTTATTAATGTCACACACACATACCCAGTGGCTTATGACTTAAAATATGAGAGTGGTAAATGTTACAGACATTGAACTGTTCAGTCTATTATTGATTTTTATTTCCACTTCACTTTTATCCAAAGAGAGAGAACTATTTTCACTGTATTTATCAGTGGGACAATATTCATACAATACTACAACCTAGAAATAATTTGCAGGTCTCAGCAGCACGAATTATGTGCCCAGCTACATCTGATTCAAATATTATTCTAATTAACAGTGAGCGGTGGTTTCAGACATTATAGTACTGACTCTTATTCTGCCTGAAAGAATGAAAAGACAGAGCTGAAGGTGGCGTTTTCACCAATCAGATGAAAGCAGTGTTTCAGCTCCGCCCACAAGTGCGAATGAAATATTGAAGCCATAAACCGAAATGATCAAAACGTACACGGGCCAACTGTCTTGCCCATGTTCTCTCACTTGAATCCTCTTCTTGAGATTTGAGTCTCTTGACCTCTGCAAGCCCCGCCTTGTTCACGCAGTGATTGACATGGCGCGAGGGGGCGGACACGTGATCGGCTCAGAATGCATTTTCAATGTGCACATTGAATTTTGCTACATTCATTGCGGGACATTGAATGAAAATGCAATCGTAAGTGTATTGACTGTGAGTGTTAATGCATTTAAGAAAAATAGCATTTAAATGATCATTTTGCCACAGTTTTTGCTTGAACATGTTATACATATCTAATCATTTCTGTAATACATTTTCATTTTAATTTTGCAACTTATAAAGCGTTAAAATTAGTATTCATTTTACATATTAAAACTGGTGTATGAAATGGCAAATTAAAATTATGTAATTTAATTTTCATTTTCATTTTGCTCCAAACGTTGCACAAATGTATTGGAAAATGTAAAAGTAAATATAGAAATGCATTGCCATTTTACATATTGCATTGTCATTTTGCATATTACATCCCAAATTGAATACTGCTACCCATATGCTTCCATATGTAAGTCTTGTGAACTTGTGCCCAACCCTAGTTTAAATATACAACCACATTGAGTTTCAGACCCTAAAAATGCAAGCACTGTTAAAGCAATGGATTTTATTTATAATTAGTGCAATTCAGATGTTTTTTATTATTATTATTTTTCAAATATATATATGTCATTAATTTACTTCCATACCCTAAAGCCTCAGATTTGGTAATGGGATTTCATTTCTGATATGTGCTGTTGACCTACCACTACAAACTGGGTAATCTGACCAATCAGAGCTGGGTTAGCTGTCGGAAAGGAGGAGTTAAGAGGGTTAAGAGAAGAGAGATTATACTGCAATGAACATTTAATGAAAAAAGTTTTTTGACCTTTAATGCATTTAAACCTAACCTCAAAAACAAATTAATAGCTATTTAAATAGCATAATAGAGGCACTTTTATATTATTATTATGGTTCTCCTACTTCTTAGACCCTAATTTTCCAAGATAAACTTCTCCTAGCTTTCCACCTACAACCACCAAATTCAGCAAAGACTTTAACGCTGTAATTCCTTGTTGCAGATTTCCAAATTCCATTCATTTATAAAACAGAAATGCTATTAGCATAACACACAAATGGTTTATTCTCTGTTCTTTGTCAGTCTTTCTTCCAGAGCAAGCCATTAAGAGATACAAGAAGGTCTTGGGCCATTTGAAAAGTGGAACAACAAAAACACAGGCGTACTTCAAATGTGGCGTGGATAGAAAGACAATTGTGGATACTGCTGCAATTGCAGAGCTCGAAGCATGTGACATCGAGGCCTACAAAAATTTGCGTGGCACCTTCCAAAGAGGACAGAAACTGTCTGATTTTGCAGAGCGGTGCAGAGAATTATGCAGACAGGAGCCATTGCAAAGCACCATTGAAGAAAAAAAGAAAGCTGGCATGCTTATTGACTTTTGTGAGAGACAAAAATAACCAACCTATGTTTATGCATGTGTATGTGTGTTTCTTTGTATGATAAATACCATTCCATGCATGTTCTAGCTCAATGACTACACACACAGCCACTTTAACTTTAATATTTTTTAGGGGTGCACCGATCGAGATCGGCCGATCTTTATGTGCATCTCGTCAGTAAAGCCGGTTCTCTAATCAGCGGTAAATTCCATCAGGTGCGTGATTTCAAATAGAGATTTACTACACACAGCCGTTGTTAACTGAGAAGATGCAAAAATAAACACTGAAAATGAACGTGGATTTGCGCATCTTCTCAGTTAACAACGGCTCTGTGTAGTAACAGCTGCTCTATGTGAAATCACTCACCTGATGGAATTTACCACTGATTAGAGAACCGGCTTTACTGACGAGATGCGCATAACGATCGGCCGATCTCGAGGGGTGCACCCCTAATATTTTTCCATACCTCTTGTTTAAATTCAGCCATCGGAAATATGGCCATGTGTCTATACACACTGTTATTTTAGCTGTTGCTTGTTCCATGTTTCTGGTTAAGTATTTTTCTTGGTTTGTAGTCATGATGAGTAAATATCATGTGCAACCAAACCCTAAAGTCATTTAACGCTTTTGAGGATTTGGAGTTTTTTTTTTTTTTTTTTTTATAGTATACTTTTAGATAATATCTCTAGACGGATGAAGTAACACTTGAGTAATTACTAGTGGGTTACCATGATCTTCACTTTAGAATACTGATCCAAGTAATTATTAATTCCTTTAGAAGGATGAAGTAACACTTGAGTAATTACTAGTGGGTTACCATGATCTTCACTTTAGAATACTGATCCAAGTAATTATTAATTCTTTTAGAAGGATGAAGTAACACTTGAGTAATTACTAGTGGGTTACCATGATCTTCACTTTAGAATACTGATCCAAGTAATTATTAATTCCTTTAGAAGGATAAAGTAACACTTGAGTAATTACTAGTGGGTTACCATGATCTTTACTTTAGAATACTGATCCAAGTAATTATTAATTCTTTTAGAAGGATGAAGTAACACTTGAGTAATTACTAGTGGGTTACCATGATCTTCACTTTAGAATACTGATCCAAGTAATTATTAATTCCTTTAGAAGGATGAAGTAACACTTGAGTAATTACTCGTGGGTTACCATGATCTTCACTTTAGAATACTGATCCAAGTAATTATTAATTCTTTTAGAAGGATGAAGTAACACTTGAGTAATTACTAGTGGGTTACCATGATCTTCACTTTAGAATACTGATCCAAGTAATTATTAACTCTTTTAGAAGGATGAAGTAACACTTGAGTAATTACTAGTGGGTTAACATAATTCTTATAATAGTTATTAATGAAAAGGATCATATAACCATTCACAAGATACACACACGCATATATATATATATATATATATATATATATATATATATATATATATATATATATATATATATATATATATAGTATAAGGGCACTTATGAACTAATGGTTAAATTCGGACTTCTAAACCAAAGGCTGCAGGTTTGAGTCTCAATATATCTCTGTGGATATATTGGTTTGAGTCTCGGTACCAGCAGGGGTTGTAGGTGGGGGAGTGAATGACCAACGCTCTGTTCCACCCTCAAAACAACGACTGAGGTGAGACCCTTGAGCAAGACACTGACCCACCAACTGGTACACACATTAAAAAAACAAAAATGTATATATGTATGTATATATGCACACATTTATTATTATTTATGTTTTTTTTTAAGTATATGTTAAATAATAAAATTACTGTATATGTAATTTGGTCTTCGTATGATACACGTGTTTGCATATTATACACATTTTGGTGTGCGTATGATATGTGCACATTGCTTGTCATATGCATACGAAACTTATTACATATAGTGCGTGAAATTTAAACAGTAAATAGGACATAGGTTAATGTACTGCTAGTCATTTGTCCTTCATAGTTATTGTTTAGTTTTGCATGAATTATGAAACTTTCTCATTAGTTCTCTGGGAATAATGAAAAAAAATAGTAGTTATTGACTAGTTAATAGTAAACTACTAGAGTCATCTGTGTGCTATTACTTACTAATTTGTTAATCAGAGTTTCTTGTTAGTTAACAGTAGTTACTAGATTGTTAATATTGCGTTACTCATTTGTTCCTTTGTAGTTATTGATTAATGACGGAACAGTATTCTAAAGTGTTACCCTTTT
The DNA here is from genome assembly GCF_023724105.1 of Carassius gibelio. NCBI lineage: Eukaryota > Metazoa > Chordata > Actinopteri > Cypriniformes > Cyprinidae > Carassius > Carassius gibelio. Next base: position 24,826,189 of record NC_068413.1, on the reverse strand, counting down.
TTTTTTTTAAAAAACTGTAATTTTTCTGAACTGAAGCTGTAGAGGTCCTTTGTAGGTGTTGACCCACCATCTGGGCTGGATATCTGGATTCTTCAAACGATGTAGCAAGTACATTGCGTGTTATGGTAAGTGTTCCCACTCCCTGTTTTGGAATTAATGCAGACTAGATAGTTTTAAATATTAGAAATGTGTTAGTGTCTTATGTACAAGACAGGTTAAAGAGATGGGTTTTTAATTCAGATTTAAACTGGCAGAGTGTGTCTGCCTCCCAAACAAAGTAAGGTAGGTTATTCCAAAGCTTGGGCACTAAATAGGAAAAGGATCTGCCGCCCGCAGTTGATTTTGATATTCTAGGTATTATCAAATTGCCAGAGTTTTGAGAATGAAGCAGATGTGGATGACTAAAGTGCAATAAGAACTAGCTCAAATACTCAGGTGCTAAACCATTCAGGGCTTTATTAGTAATAAGCAAGATTTAAAAAAAAAATCTATATGATATTAATAGGGAGCCAGTCCAGTGTTGACAGAACTGGGCTAATATCGTCATACTTCCTGGTTCTAGTAAGAACTATAGCTGCTGCATTTTGTTTAAGCATGCAGAACAACCACCCAATAAAGCATTACAAATCTAGGGTTGAGGTCATAAACGCATGAATTAACGTTTCTGAATTCAGTGCTGGAAATGTAGCTTTCAAAGGAAAGATTGCTATCAAATATCACACCTAGGTTGATGATGAAAGTATTAACAGAGCAGCCACTAAGTCTTAGACAGTGTTCTAGGTTATTATAGTTTTAAGGTTTTATAATTAACACCTCTGTTTAGCCTGTTGTTTTGAACAGAAAAGTAAGATTCGAGATCAGTCTGTAATTAACTAGATCTTTGGGGTCTAGTTGTGTTTTTTTGATGAGTCTTAATAACAGGCAGTTTGAAGGTTTGGGGAACATATCCTAATGACACCGACAAATTAATAATAGTCAGAAGAGAATCTATGACTTCTAGAGGCACCCCTTTTAGGACTTTAGATGGCATAGGGTCATACATGTCGTTGGTTTACATGATTTAACAAGTTTATACAATTCTTCATGTCCTAAAGTAGAGAATGAGTGGAACTGTTCCTCGGGGGATCTGTAGCACATTATCTAATGCAATACTTTATCTGATGGCTGTGTGGTTACAATTTTATCTCTGATAATATCGATCTTGGAAGTAAAGTAGTTCATAAAGTAATTACTGCTGTGCTGTTGGGAAATGTCATAACCTGTTGATGCTTTGTTTTTTGTTAATTTAGCCACTGTATTGAATAAATAGCTGGGGCTATGTTTATTTTCTTTTAAAAGAGAAGAGTAGTAATCAGATCTACTGTAGCAGTTTTTAATGCTTCTCTGTAGAATACTGCAAAATTTGGTATCGATCCGATACCAAATACATAGGGTCAGTATTGCCGATACAATACTTTTTACTAAAAAAAAAAAAAAAAAAAATAAATACTTTTGTGTGCTTTTCGTGCAGTAGGTCTATGTCATTATTTCTGAGGTGAATGAATGATCAATTATTTAGGAAATATTTTTTATTAATGTATTGAAGTCCACAAAATTATTAGTTATTAGGCATTGTAGAATTAATTCTTTACAACCTTTTTTTAAAAAAAAAGAATAAAAAAAGTATCTCCCTTTTTTCTGGGTATAAAAGCAATTTAAATAAAGTGCACACAATTATTACTAAAGAACAAACAAAGAACAAATATACCTGTGCAATTACATTCCTGAGCCCCCCTTCTGGACTTCAATGTGCTATCAGCTTCGCTCACTCTGTTCGCTGCTCCTTGGCGCGTTGTGTCATGTGACGTCACAACAACGAATCACAGCAGAGCAGCAGGAGGGGGAGGAGTAGCAAAGTGGGCCAGGATGTGAAAGCAGCGTTTAGTCAGGATTGTAGAAGACACAAGCAGAGTATAATGAATTTAGATGAGAGATATTTAAATTAAAATATCGATTCAAGTACAATTGTATCGATCCGATACCAATACCAGTGTTCAGTGGTGTCAAAAGTATTGACATTCATTACTCAAGTAGAACTATAGATACTAGGGTTTAAAAATACTTTTGTAGAAGTTGAAGTATCAACTCAAGGTTTTTACTCAAGTAAAAGTGTAAAAGTACTGGTTTAAAAACTACTTAAAGTATAAAAGTAAAAGTAATGTAAGCGGAAAAAAATGCCATTAAGAACAAAAGCTTAGTTCGCACCACAGGGGCCTGTTGTGCACTACCCCACCACCTCAAAAAAAAAAAAAAAAAAAAAAAAAAAACATTTCTAAAGGCCATAATGACTATAATGTTATAGTAAAATGTTCATGTTGAAAAATATGGTATGCACAAGGCTACCTGTTTCAGCCGCATACAGTCAGGTCCATAAATATTGGGACATCGACACAATTCTAATCTTTTTCGCTCTATACACCACCACAATGGATTTGAAATGAAACGAACAAGATGTGCTTTAACTGCAGACTTTCAGCTTTAATTTGAGGGTATTTACATCCAAATCAGGTGAACGGCGTAGGAATTACAACAGTTTGTATATGTACATCCCACTTTTTAAGGGACTAAAAGTAATGGGACAGATTAACAATCATAAATCAAACTTTCATTTTTTAATACTTGGTTGCAAATCCTTTGCAGTCAATTACAGCCTGAAGTCTGGAGATCAATTAGACATCAGCGTACGCTGGGTTTCATCCCTGGTGATGCTCTGCCAGGCCTCTACTGCAACTGTCTTCAGTTCCTGCTTGTTCTTGGGGCATTTTCCCTTCAGTTTTGTCTTCAGCAAGTGAAATGCATGCTCAATCGGATTTAGGTCAGGTGATTGACTTGGCCATTGCATAACATTCCACTTCTTTCCCTTAAAAATCTCTTTGGTTGCTTTCGCAGTATGCTTCGGGTCATTGTCCATCTGCACTGTGAATCGCTGACCAATGATTTCTGAAGCATTTGGCTGAATATGAGCAGATAATATTCACTCCATGCGGATGGCGCAATTTATCTGGATAGTTTTTTTTTTTTTTTTTATGATGATGATGACAAGCCGGAATGAAAACAAGCCGAAATGACATAGCAGTAACAAAGCTATTTTTAAAATGCAAGGAGTAGAAAGTACAGATACTTTGCTTGAAAATGTAAGGAGTAGAAGTAAAAAGTCGGCTGAAAAATAATTACTCAACTCGGTATTTGTACTTCGTTACTTGACACCTCTGCCAGTGTTGGCATCGATACTATCAATATTTAGATCGATCCGCCCACCCCTAGAACAGGGTACTTTCTGGCCAAGCAATATGAAAAACCTCAAGTTTTTTTTTTTCCTCCAGCTGTGCTCCATTTTCCAGGCTGCTCTCTTTAGGGTGTGAATGTGCTCATTATACTATGGTGTCAGACTGTTTTGTTTAATCTTCCTTAAGCGTGAAGGAGCAACTGTATCTTAAATGCTAGAAAAGAGAGTCCATAATTGCTGTTACATCATCAAGTTGCTTTTTGAGTTTTTGAATGTGCTAAGGAATTGATTAAATCAGGAAGATTACATACAAAGCAGTCTTTTGTAGAAGAAGTGATGGTTCTACTGTACTTGTAACAAGGAATATAATTTACAGTTTTAGCTATATGAAGTTAACACAAGACTAGATAATGATCTGTGATATCATTGCTTGGCTGACTGAGGCAGAGGCGGAGATCTAGCTGCGGAGAACTATAACTGAGGACCAAGATGGAGCTGGTGGGAGGAAGGAGCCCAATGAGGAGGAGCAGAGTCCAAAGTAGATGGTGGGTCAACGCCTGACCAAGGCAGAGCCAGAGGGATGATAGAGCTGGTGGATCTACGGGGTGACGGTGGAAGCGAGGAAGCTAGGATCCAAGCTGGAGCCGCTGGGTCTAGAGGCCGAGGTGGAGTCCAGGCGTCAAAGGCTGGAGGAGGAGATGAGGGATTCTACAGCCATGGCGACGCTGGAGGATGGCAGACCTGAGGAGCTTGCACCTTATTGATGGTGGGCTGAGGGCAAGCAGAAGAGCTGCCAGATGACAGTGATGGAGGAAGCAGGAGCGAGCAGATGGCTGGGTATTCGTGAGCCTCCAGGCTCACAGGGCTGCCTTCAGGGCTCAAAGGCCACTCCTTGTTGGGCTTGGGGACCGAGTCCCTCATGGGTGGACTGGAAAACGGGAGCCCATTCTCACTGTTCATGGATTGCTCCCTTGCAGTTGGCACTGTTGCCAGCTCTTGCAACTGGTCTGACAGGTTAAGCTCTATGTCTGGGGTGATCCTCTGCTCAGTTTCTCGACTTTGCCTTGGTTCGTGGATCATGGAGGGAAATGGCTCCCCATCAAAAGTGGGCTTAGGCTGATGCTCCGCATTGTGGGGAGATGGTGTGCTGGGCTCTGGGTCAGGAGTGGTATCCACCCCACAAAGGTGGTGAAATACGGTCAAGGGCCATATCCGGACGACAGTGCTCTGCACGTGATATTTAAACTGGCATCGTAAAACGTGGTGGTGTATGCTAAGAGCTGGTACAGTCCCGTATGGTCCTCTAGGTATCTCTCTCCCTGCTCCAGCAGGGTGAGATATTCCAGGTGAAGGGGAAATTGGGAAACAAAACGGAAGGTAGACACATGGAGGTTACTGTTTAGGTCTGGTCTTCTGTCATGTTATGCTGTTCAGGAAGAACACTGGAGGCACGAAAGGAACGTATAGCAGTTTTTATTTAGGGAAACAATAGGAATCATGACACCAACACACGTAGTACACTAATAGACCTGACAAACACAAACGGAACAGACAGCTGCATGGAATCAAGTATTAATCAAATTAAACAAGAGCAGGAAGCAGACCAAATAAGGCAAAATAGGAACTGAAACATATGACAAAACAGGTCCAATCCTGACATAAGCAAAACAAATAGTTTGTGATTTCCCCCCTGCTATTTAATATATTTCTTTGCTTGGTGAATGTATTTGTGAGTTTTGGTTATTCCACTGTCTGTAATGACCTTTGAAATAACTTAAATAATTTGGTCACATTGAACTGTAATGTGGTCAAGACTTGCCTGGAACTACTTTAGCTGTGCACTTCCATGAAAACAAATGCACACAGGTTTGTCAACCAATCAGAATCAAGCATTCAATTAAAAATAATAACAGTATATCTTTCTAAACAAGAGCAGCTGAGGAGCTGCATAGAGGTATGTTCACACTATGGCAGAAAGTGTATTGTGGTAATTTTACTCTGCCTGAAATGTATCAGGGCATCTGCTCAACAAGTCATTTCCCCCCTATGTGCATACTAGTTATAAAAAGTTTAAAAGCAATACAAAAGCTATGGAAAATGACTACAAAACACAGCATTGCTGAGGCAACACACACAAAAATACCACCACCACAAGCACTGTGGTGAAGGCAGACTTTGTGAACCAGCATGAGCAGGAAATGCACTTGAATACTGGAAACACTAGAATGATGACATGAAATAGTCAACAAACAACATCATTTGACTGAAACAACCATCTCAAATATTCAGCGATAGATGCTTACTGTATTTGTAACCATGCGATTTTGGCTAACACTGTTAGCTAACACCCTAAAAATTCTGTCATCATGTACTCATCCTCAAGCCATTTTGAAGCACATAGTGTTGTGTATTAATCATTGTATTTGAATACTTTTAACTTTTCATTTGAGTTGACTTTTGTTCTTTTTTTGTAATTGGCTGGGAGAGCAACAGTGTTTGTGATTGGTTGTGAGAGCAACAGAAAAAGGAGCGTGCCTTGAAGTGCGCGCGCAGTATACCAGAGAATTGAAGTTGAATTGTACTAATTCCTAACTGATCAATCTTTTTTGTTTTATTCAGCAAATAAACTCATTAATCCAAGACTATTCGTCATTGTATTTGTTTCGCTAGTACAGTACAGTAGTGTTCAAAATTATTCAACCCCCAAGAGAATGCATTACTTTACAAATACAAGCTTTTCTGAAGATCCAGGATTTAATAAAACTTGCATCTATAACAGTTCACTGGCATATTAAAAGTGATATTGTCAATATATAATGTAATATATTTGAGATATAAGATTTTTAATAATACTGCTATGTCATAATTATTCAACCCCTATTCAACATTGCTGTTTTTAAATCACTTATTTGCATGGTGGGGAATAAAACACAATTAAGCTTTTAGAAACTCTATTAAAAACAGAATTAGTTTGAGCTGTTACACATACAGTTTGGCAAAAATGTCAACAGAGATCTCACAAAAGCAAAAGAGAAGAAATATTGTATTAATTTAGAAAGGCTAAGGCTATATGATGATTCCCAATACATTGAAAGTTCCTAGAGACACAGCTCTCAGCCTTATTTCTTAGCTTAAAGTGTGTTCTACCAGAAAACCTTTGAGGGTGTGGAAGAAAAAGCACAATATCATAAAATGTTTAATCTGAGCAACTGAGAAAAACCTGCAATGTACAGCCAAAGACTTGCAAGATGACCTGATGAAAGGAGGAAAACCATTTCAATGCAATGTGTAAGAAGAACACTAGACAAGTATGGCCTTCATGTTGAGACATCTTGATAAATACCACTCTTGATCAAGAAGAACAAAAAGCCAACTTGAACTTGATAAAATTCATTTGTGTGGACCTGCAGAGCTCTGGAGGAATGTTTTATGGAGTGATGTGACCAAACTGGAACTTTTTGGACCCATGGATCAGCGGTATGTCTGCTGCAAAAAATGGCAAAGCTCATAAGCAGAAGAACACCATCTCCATCCTCAAACTTGGAGGTGGATCAGTCCTGTTATGGGGTTCCTTTACTGCAGAAGGAAGTGGAAATCATGACTGTATGAAGGACATCAAGGATTCTTTAAAGTGACAGGCCATTTTGACAAGAATTGTGATGCCTATGGTGCAAAAACTGAAGCTGATTATCAATGGACGTTCCTGCAGGACAATCATCCCAGAGTACACACCCAAATCTACTTCTCCTTGGTTCAGGGATCAGTCATATAATGTTCTTGAGTGACCTGTTCAGTCTCCAGGCTAAAATCTCATTGCAAATATCTGGTTGAATTCAAAGAAAGCAGTGGCAATGTGAAAACCAAAGATTATCAGTGATCTGAAAGCTTTTTCAGGTGTGGAATGGGCCAAAACTGTAGTAGAGAGGTGACAGAAGCTTTTCTAAACACTTACAGACAGCGTTTATAGGTGATTTTAAAGAATAAAAGATTCTGCACAAAGGGGGTTGAATAATTTTGAACATGAATGTTTAGAGCCAATTCGAATTTTATCATGATTCGTCAATGTTCCATTCTCAGAACCATTCATAAGTTTATTAACAAACTTTCTCTAATACTTTACTGATGCCTTTGTTAAATTGATTTCATAAAATGTTATCCTCCACAGAAAATTGTCTTGCAAGTCAAGGGGGTTGAATAATTTTGAACACAAATGTAAATACATGACACATAGTTTTCTAGAACACAAAGTAATATTTTAGCTGTTTTATCTATAAAGTGTCAAAACATTAAGTCATGTGACACAAGAACTGAAGATGTTTTATCTAATGTGTCACAGTGTTGGATTTGGGCTCTGTATACAATGATATTGAATAATTGCACACATTTGGTTCAGTTCATAATACAAATTAAACACACATTGTCTTGAATTAAAATGCTGAAGATATATGGAATATTTTTATGCTACCTTGGGATCAATTTCGGAGCTTGAAATCTTTGGACTTTATTGACGTTCACTGTGTGGGGAATAAATAAATAATTTAAATAATTAGTTTTTTGCACAAGAAGTTTAGAACCACATGGGAGTGAAGGCAGAATTTTCGGCAAGATGAAACAGGTTATAAAAACACACCTCAAATGTTGTCTTGGCCAATTAGATATTGTCTTTGCTCGGGGTATCACAAATCATATGTTATCTTATCAAGCATGTGGTCCAAATTTCCCACTCTTGCAGGGTATAATTTTGGATTGACTCTTTAATTTGTCTGGTTCGGTTCTCATACGCTACAATAACTAGGCCACAAAGAACTAGTTAATTGGAGACCGATCTCAAATCTTCCTTATCTGTCCAAGATACTAGAAAAGGAAGTATCCTCACATTCATAATCCTTCTTAAAGAAAAATGGTATGTGATGATTTCAAGTCAGGATTTAGACCGTAATCATAGTACTGAGACTCCTCTCCTTAGAGTTACAAATGACCTGCTCGTATCATCCGATCATGGTTGTATGGCTCTATTTGTCATGATTCTGCCCTCGTGTCCTTGATTTTTCTCTAGTCTTGAAGCAGGATCATGACAGGCCCGTGTTTTGTGTGCAAGCACATGGCCTTGTCTTTGGGTCATGTGTTTGTGTTGTCTCGTTTCCTTGCCCCGCCCCCTTGTTATCATTGTTCTGTCATTATTGCTTTACCTGTGTCACCTGTTATGTTATCATTAGTCTCCCTATTTCATTCCCCTTGTGTTTGCTGTCTAGTGCGGTTCATTGTTACACTTTGACAAAACGTTGTGAGACCTGTGGATTGTTTTTCTGTAGTGTGAGTTCCAGAGTGAAGAGTCTTTTGTTTTTTTGTTTGTTTCT
>NC_068413.1:24753221-24817067 GCF_023724105.1 Carassius gibelio | reverse complement strand
GTGGCCTGGTATGGCTCGTGACGTCCACGATTTCGTCTTGGCTTGTTCAGTTTGCGCTATTGGTAAGACTTCCAATCGACCTCCAGATGGGTTACTCTTACCGCTGTCTGTCCCTTCAAGACCCTGGTCCCACATTTCGCTAGATTTTATCACCGCCCTCCCGCCCTCTAAAGGCAATACGGTGATTTTAACCGTAGTGGACCGGTTCTCGAAGGCGACTCATTTTATTCCCTTGCCCAAATTACCTTCAGCCAAGGAAACAGCGGTAGCTGTCATTGACCACGTCTTCCGCATACATGGCCTCCCGACAGACGTGGTTTCTGACAGGGGTCCCCAATTTGTGTCCAAATTTTGGCGAGAGTTTTGTAAATTGTTAGGAGCGACTGTTAGTCTTTCTTCCGGGTTCCATCCCCAGAGCAATGGTCAAACCGAACGAGCCAATCAGGATGTCGAGAGGGTTTTGCGATGTTTGGTTTCCAATAATCCTTCGTCCTGGTGTCAGCAACTCTCAGTTGTGGAGTACGCACACAATTCTTTGCCAGTGTCATCTACGGGCATGTCTCCATTTAAGTGTAGTTTAGGGTACCAACCACCTAATTTTGTCAGTACGGAATCCGAGGTTTCGGTCCCCTCCGCACACGCATTAGTCCAGAGGTGTCACCGCACCTGGACCAGAGCTCGCAGAGCTCTGCTCCAGGCTAGGTCGCGCACCAAGGCTAAGGCCGATCGCCACCGGTCGAAGCCTCCCCGTTACGTCGTCGGTCAAAGAGTGTGGCTTTCTACCCAGAATATTCCTATGCGGTCCGTTTCTAACAAACTTGCTCCCAAATTTATTGGCCCGTTTTCTATTACCAAGATTATTAATCCGGTTACCGTGCGTCTTAGCCTTCCTCCGGCGTACAGGAGGATTCATCCCGTGTTCCACGTCTCCAAAATTAAATCGGTGATTTCTTCCCGTCTTAATCCGCCTGCTCCGGTTCCCCCCCCGCCTCGTCTCGTTAATGGGGAAACCACCTATTTGGTTAATCGTATTCTGGACTCTAGACGGAGGGGACGCGGTTTTCAGTACTTGGTGGATTGGGAAGGTTACGGTCCGGAGGAGAGGAGCTGGGTTCCTGCTCGGGACATATTGGATCACCACCTTATAGATGATTACAATCTACAGGTAAAGCAGGCTGGGAACGTCAGGTGACGTCCTAGGGGAGAGGGTACTGTCACGGTAGGAAATCCAGTGTTTCCTCCGTGTCATGTTTTGTTATTGTTTTTGTACTTACGTTGTCTCCATGTGCTCGTTTAGTTGATTGTCATCACCTGGGTGTTGATTGTCTCGCTCCAGCTGATCGTCATCATACCTCTGCTACTTATACTCACCTCGCTCTCTCTCTGTGGTCAGATCCTCTCTTATGTCTCCATGCACTAGCTGGATTATCGTCTTCCGTGTTTGTGTGCTGGTTTGGATTCGTGTTGTCGTCCGCGTGTCAGTGTTCCGGTCTGTTCCTGGTTCCAACCATTGACCACCTTCACCTGCACCGCTGACTTCACCATCCCGCTCTTCTCACGCCACCGTAGACCTTCCTTGCCATTGCCAACACTCTGGACACTCTTTATCAATAAACTACATCTGATTGCCTGCAATTGCTTCCTCCTCTTTTATCTGTCGTTACACAAAGGTGTTCTAGTAAAACACACTTTAAGCCAAGGAATAAGGCTGAGAGCTGTGTCTCTAGGAACTTTCAATGTCTTGGAAATCTTCATATACTGTAGCCTTATCCTTTCAAAAGTAACACAATATTTATTCTCTTTAGCTTTTGTGAGATCTCTGTTGACATTTTTGCTACTCAACTTCAACACATACATGGGCTAACTGTATGTGTAACAACTCAAGCTAATTCTATTTTTAATAGAGTTTCTAAAGGCTTAATTGTGTTTTGAGACTGTTTTATTCCCCACCATGCAAATAAGTGATTTAAAAACAGCAATGTTGAATAGGTTAATGGGTTAATAGAATAATGTTAATTTAATCTTCAGAAAAGCTTGTATTTGTAAAGTACTGCAGTCTCTGAGGGGTTGAGTAATTTTGATTGCAACTGTATGTATTCTTAACTCAAGATATTTTTTACCAAGAGAATTTAAAACTAAACACAAATAAAACAAGAAAAAAATACTAGATTTTACTATCATTGGTTTCAAGATATATATGTACTGCTTGAGTCAAGTTAAAATATCTAAATTTACTTCATTTTTTTATTGTTCTAAGATTTTAAGTCCTTTTTTTATCACAAGTTTTGTTTCAAGATGTCTTATCAAGTAAAATTTTCTCACCCCATTGGAAGATAATTTTGCTTAATAGTTTTTTTTTTTTTTTTTTTTTTAGGTTTTAGGTTATTTTCTTATTTTTTGTATGTCGATTTTTTTGGAGTGAAATGTTTGAGATTGACACTGCTATTGAAAAGTTTGCCAATCCACCATATGAAAGTATGCATACAATTATTAAATTGTACCAAATTATTTCAGATAGAGCTGCTTACACAAAGATTAAACATTTTTTTTTTTCTTTTTTTTTTTTGTGTTGAAATCAAACACATTGCTCAGATCTACTAAACTAATAATATAAATTAGTTCCGTGTCTTAATCTCACAGAATGCAGTCTGTTTCCAGCATGCTAAAGCTTATAATTACCAGAGCCACTACTGCTTTTACTGTTATGCGGAATTTGCAAGAATTACAAGAATCTGAATAGCTAATGAGAAACTCAACCTGCCGCAATAAATTAAGCAATTTTTATGTTTCAGTTAAAATGGTAAGCTTGCATCTTGGACCAACAGTTTTTGGTCTTGAGGTGAGGTCCAAAGGCTGGAAGACATTAGCAAGAAAATCAACATGAGCTTTAGCAGCATACCAATAAAAATAAAGCTAAGTCTCTATTAATTTTGATTTCAAATTTTTTTGTGTGGATGAAAAAATAAAGCATCATTATTTTGTTTGTTTGTGTGTTTTAGAATTTCAGATTAGTCTATTTGAACACACTTTACTTTTATTTTTTATTTATTTTTTATTCAAGAGTTACTGATTGTTGAACAATTTCAAATTCAGATTTTGGAAAATGAAGCAGTGAATTAACAGCATGATGTTCAGTCTTGATCAGAATATGGAACTTAAAGGGTCTTGGTTTGGATCTCACTCTTAGCCGATCCAGCGTTGGCCTGGGTCTGAGTCTTAGGGAATGTTAAATTGTTCTAGATCTTATAGGATATAGTGTTGAATCAATTTCTGACATGTATGATCGATTTATGCTTTCAGTTCAGATGAAAACCTTAATCAATAATACAGTTAATTGATAAAATAAATAAATAAATAAAAATTGTGATAGTGTATTAATAGCTGTCAACTCTCAGTACACAACCAAGTGATCTGTTAAGAGTTGGGGTAAAGGTATAAATCATTATATCTATGGAATGTCCCTATAAAACATGGAAACCTAACGTGTGTGTGCATGTGTGAGTGTGTGTGTGTGAATGATAAACTGTGTGTCAAGTGTGATTAAGGTGACTTGCAGAGGCTGATGTTATGCCAAATCATTCTGTCTTCCTATTTATTTAGTTTTAATTTTCAGAACACTTTGAAACAAACAACAACAACAACGCTGGGAAACTAGTAGATATTTCTTATATTTCTGGAAAATAACTGAATAGTTGCAGTTGTGTATTAGGACAATGGAATGCATTGTATCTACTGTGGTCTATATCAGGGTTTTTTTTTTTTTTTTTTTTTTTGCAGTATAACTTGTGCAGCAGATATAGCCTTATACACAGCTCTTATTCTGTCTCGTTGTCAGGTGGGGACCATGGCACCCTCTGGCAAGCACAGAGACTGACTGAGTACCTGTCTGCTGAACTTTAATAACTGCTTGTGTTCATAGCCTGAGAGAATGCCATAGATCTCCAGTGTCTGTCCATAACCCCCACTAAGCTCAGTTTGTATATATTCCGGCAGATGACAGCCAAAACTTCACTAGGCTACAGAAACAGATTTTATAATATAAATAGCATTTGGCAAAGATGAAGTTCATCACAATTTCAGGACCCATTGAAATCCACACATTTCTTTAGACATCACGAACTGTTAACAACTTGTGTAGTAAAATTGAAGACCATGAACTTGTTATATGAGAAGCAATATTATTCATATTGCAAATTGCTTTTTTATTATCTCTCAGAGAGACATCGTAAAAGAATTGCAATGTTAAACATCAAATGACTGACACTTCAAATGTCTCAGAGGGGATGAGGAGAGGGCTACTTAATTTGTCATTTTAGAGTTTGATATTAAATCAGATATTAAAGCTGCAGTATAGTACCTTTGACACATCTATGTGATTGCATCATTAGCTGCAATATTCACCAAATAATCCATTATGGTTTTTCATTATTAAAACCTTATCAAGAAAAATAAGCTCTAACAGGTTTTGATGTCTAAAAGTACATAATACGAGTTATATAATCCATCACAACGCTAAAATTGTATATATATATATATATATATATATATATATATATATATATATATATATATATATATATATTTTTTTTTTTTTATATATAAATAAAAGACAATAAAAAAGGTTTGCCATTATCATTCTGGTGAGTTGTTTCTAGTCCAGCATAGTGGTTCTCTATGGGGATCCAAAACAGTACCAATATTTTATCATAGAAAAGTTAACAGAAATGTTATACAAATCTAAAGAACTGTGTAGCCCCAATAAGTATGATCTATCAATATGAGTTGGGTATTAATATGAAAATTTTAATACAACTGTTCCTTTTTTTTAACCAGTCTGTGTACTCTGCTTTACTTGAAACCATCTAGAGCTCATTATTTTGACTGACACTTGCAAATCTGAAGCATATGTCGAGTGAAGTGTCTGAGTCACAGCAGGACATTTAACCTCAATTAGCTACAGAGGACAGTTCACTGGGAATCTGTCTAGTAGGCAACCCACTGACCTTTCTAACACTGATCTCCCTCCTTCTGTCTCATACCATCCACCCAATTCTCACTCAACTTGCCCACAAAAAATTTTTATGTGGAAATTATTAACATTTTATTTGTGTAAGATGTGTGAGACCAAAATGTGAATAATCAAATCAATATTTTATAAACAAAAGTTACATTTTATTTCAGAAAGAATATAATGCACTAAAAGCCCTGAAATACTCACTGCTCTTTTCAACCCTAATTAAACTCAGCTGACCCAACTATGATCTAGGTCTTCAGACTGCTAATCTGAAGTTAAACTCTGCAGGACAATTGCCCTCCAGGGAAAAAGTTGAGGACACCCATGTCATAGACCAACACTGATGAAATATTGATTAAATGCATACATACATACATACATACATATACACATACACATACATAAACGGCTTCTGATTGGAGTGGTCAGGGGATAGGAGGGATGCATTAATAAACTGGGATGGAAGTGTGAGATCAAACAATATTATTAGTCCTGGTAGGTCACGTCAGTCAAGCTTGCATCAGCTGACTCCTATAGGAGCACAACGCCTATCTCAACTTTCATATATAAGGTCTTTCAGTACTATCAGCAGCTTTATTTGTTGCTCAATAGCTAATTAACCTTCTCCATCCCCAGCTGCTCCTCTCGCCCGGTCAGGAGTTAGCCTTCGGATTCTTCTTGAATCAGAATAATTTAAAAATGTGTACATTTAATTATTGAAAATTAATGAAATCTGCAAAGCATTTATGTTGGTTCTGTTCTGTTTACTCTAGAGGGTTATTGTTGCTCTTCCTGCTCTGCTCTTATCCATGCTAGGATTCATCAATGTGTAGGGAGTTCTTACTTTGTCAATCGTCTTTGACAATAGTGGTCTTGACAGAACTGAAGTTGATGGTGCTTCATCACAACTGTTAAATGAACCTCTCCACAAGAGACCAGTGTTTTCTTCATGTGTGCACAATGGTTTCAACCAAGTCAAGTCACCTTTATGTAGCGCTTTAAACAAAATGCATTGCGTCAAAGCAACTGAACAACATTAATTGGGAAAACAGTGTGTCAGTAATGCAAAATGATAGTTAAAGGCAGGTCATCATTGAATTCAGTGATGTCATCATCTCAGTTCAGTTTAAATAGTATATGTGCAATCATTTGCAATCAAGTCAACGATATCACTATAAATTAAGTGATCCCAACTAAGCAAGCCAGAGGTGACAGCAGCAAGGAACCAAAACTCCATCGGTGACAGAATGGAGAAACCAGGCTCAGTCGTCCTCAGAAGTTCAGAGAGAGAATGACCAGAGATGCTACATTACTTAAGATAGACGTCTCTCCGAAGCCTGACTACACACGTGCTGCATTATAACAAACACAGACTTTAAGGAACTGTGCTGGGATGTAAATTATATCAAGGTCTACAATATGTTACAAATGTACAATACATATAGAAATAAGGCAGTATTATGGACAAAATTTGCAGATTTTAAATACTATCAGCATGATATACAGATAGGTGTACTATGATCACACTATACAGATGGATTATGTAAAGTGTATGTACACTATAGGTAGAAACTATGAACATGATTTCAGACAGGAACTGTCACGTATGGGAACACAGGAGACGGGAGATCCAAGTGCAGTGTGGTCCAAATCAAAGTAAAAAACAAGCCAGGGTCGTAACCAACATCAATCCAAATGAAAAAATAAAAAAATAAAAAAATAAACAGGAACAAGAACAAGAACAGGAACTCAAGGACTAGGAAACGCGAGGAAACTAGGTGACGTAAAGTAAGGACTCCATGCAGATGTGGCATTGAGTGGTCAGGTAGGGGAGCGGACCCACCAAAAGTGGATATACATCGACTACGCCACCCGGAATATACCGGGACATAACAGCCCTACGAAAGGGCACACAGGTTCGTGGCCAACAGCCAGGGTGAGCATAGAGACAGATAGTACAATATATTTGCAATTTATTTATATACACACACAACTGTAATGGTTTAAACATCGTTTTTGGATACAATATAAAACATGCCTAATACACAAGTCTACCAGTTACAAAAAAATGACCAGGAGGAGAAAAATGTCCAGCAGGGGCCTTTTGGATTATCACCTCACATCATACCGCAAACCACTCAATTGTGAGAGGAATACAATTGGCCAAACACCACACTAACCCAAGTGGACACACTGAAAGTATAAAACCCCCACTTTAAAAGTTCCTACTCCTAAATCACATAATTAACTGGTATAAACTAAGACATTTATATCACAACAGTTAAATGGTTACACAAACACTAAAACCAAAGCAGCAGTGCAGTCATACTGATGTACATTTGTCTTGAACCAAGGTACTGGAAACCCCTGGAAGTGTAGTTACACCTGCTGAACATAACACAAAGATGACCTACATTACACTCATAAAACACATGACAACCTCCCAATCATACATACCGAGAGAGAATTCCAATGTAGCAAAACGCATGGTTGCTTACCACACGAGACCATGGCTGCTAGCATGCTGATGAACAAAAGACAACAATAAAACCCCTTTATAAAAAGCAAATCCTCTTCTCAGAATTGGGAAACTAACCTGAAAAAGGCCTACTTGCGACACCAACAGGGAGATGCAACAAAACCCTATCCTTTGTCCATGACTTTCCACAATGATCTAGTACCCAGGATGATGTATCTTGAGTAAATCAAACTATTCCCTTTTTAATAGGATCAATCCCAACACTGATAGGTTCATTGGATTCAAACCATTTTAACCAATGATGAAGGAGTAGGAACACTGATAGGTTCCCAGGCTGGAGTGACGTCAACCAATCATATCTAGGCTAATACCTTACCCTGCTACACAGACAAATGGAAAAAGACCGGATTATATAGGCAGGATAATGACTATGACAGTGAAGA
The DNA here is from genome assembly GCF_023724105.1 of Carassius gibelio. Taxonomy (NCBI): domain Eukaryota; kingdom Metazoa; phylum Chordata; class Actinopteri; order Cypriniformes; family Cyprinidae; genus Carassius; species Carassius gibelio. The sequence goes on along the minus strand of NC_068413.1, from coordinate 24,809,131 downwards.
CACCTGAGTGCAATTAACAGGTGTGCAATTACCGCGATGAAGGGACAAAGCTTGTGGGAATTGTAGTGCCTGCAGTGAGGTGCCTTTGGGGAAGTGAGACCACTAGTGGACACCCAGGGAATCAGAGACCAGACAGCATGACAGGAACCACTTTAGCAAGTTTACTTGAGTTTATTGAACTCATTTTATCTTTGGCAGTATGGTTCCTTATGGGGGTTCTTGCTCCCTGAATAATTGAACATACAAGAGCCTTAACATTAACCGCCCAGAACCATGAGTTTAGAAATACATGACATTTAAGACTCTTAGTAATGTCTTTAAAGCAAACAGTGATAATCATGTGGATGTGGAAGTGGGATGTCTTATCCTGTAGCCTGGTTATAAAGATGAGTGTCTCTCAGCAGTGAGGTCCATGCCAGCTAAGATTTTGAATGCCTTAGTGATCTGAAACAGAGAAGAAGACAACCAGAAGGTGCACAGTAATATGCTCATGCTTATAATCGGGAGGGAGGGAGGATTGCGAGCCATTGAGCATGCTTACCGAGCAGTGGTGCCACGTATAAACACTCACCTAAGGGATTATTAGGTTAATCTGTTCAATTTCTAATTAATGTAATTAGCTAATCAACCAATCACATGGCAGTTGCTTCAATGCATTTAGGGGTGTGGTCCTGGTCAAGACAATCTCCTGAACTCCAAACTGAATGTCAGAATGTGAAAGAAAGGTGATTTAAGCAATTTTGAGTGTGGCATGGTTGTGGATGCCAGATGGGCCGGTCTGAGTATTTCACAATCTGCTCAGTTACTGGGATTTTCACGCACAAGCATTTCTAGCATTTACAAAGAATGGTGTGAAAAGGGAAAAACATTCAGTATGTGGCAGTCCTGTAGGCGAAAATGTCTTGTTGATGCTAGAGGTCAGAGGAGAATGGGCTGACTGATTCAAGCTGATAGAAGAGCAACTTTGACTGAAATAACCACTCGTTACAACTGAGGTATGGAGCAAAGCATTTGTGAAGCCGCAACATGCACAACCTTGAGGCGTATGGGCTGCAACAGCAGAAGACTGGGTACCACTCATCTCCACTACAAATAGGAAAAAGAGGCTACAATTTGCGAAAGCTCACCAAAATTGGACAGCTGAAGACTGGAAAAATGTTGCCTGGTCTGATGAGTCTCGATTTCTTTTGAGACATTCAGATGGTAGAATGAGAACATGGATCCAACATGCCTTGTTACCACTGTGCAGGCTGGTGGTGGTGGTGCAATGGTGTGGGGGATGTTTTCTTGGCACACTGTAGGCCCCTTAGTGCCAATTGTGCATTGTTTAAATGCCACGGCCTACCTGAGCATTGTTTCTGACCATGTCCATCCCTTTATGACCACCATGTACCCATTCCAGTATTTAGTTTTATTATATTCATAAGAGAAAGATAGTCTGTACCGATTTTTCCCAGAAAAACACGACCGGCTGGAGGCGTGACGTGTGGGCGGAGCTAAAGAATCACGAGCGCGAATAGGCTTTTGCGTTGAGAGCATGTGGAAACTGTGACATTACCGTGAGGGAAAAACCATCATCCAAAACAAACCATGGCTTACAGTCAGATTCAGCCGTTTATTTATGATCCAGAATCAGATCCAGAGGCTGAAACTGAACGAAAGCAGAAGCAGCAACGACTCGCTCCGAGCGGGGCTCGAACCCGGGTCTCTGGCATGGGAGGGGACGCACTAACAAGGAGGCAGAGATATTTGAAGCAGTTTTACTCACTGCTTCACCTGCGGTTCCAACACACGATCGTGACCCTTTTTCCTTGGGATTGCATCATCCTTAAGAAATAAACGATACACAAATCCGTCGTACAACTGGGCCTTTTGAACAAGCATCTTCGAAATGCAGGGAACAAACAAAAACACTTGCACAACTCCATTGATGCTCTGTAAAAATAAACTCCATCCACTGGTCCCTTAATGCTGTTTTTTTTTTTTTTTTTTGTAATCTGTGCAGGGTTGTCTTGCCCTGGCAACCAAAAACACACTTCTTTTGTGACTTTTCGCGACGCTCTCGCTCTGATCAGTGAATCGCTCTGATCAGTGAAATGTCTGTGCGGCTCAGCCTCGCTTATACGGGAGCGCGGGCTCTTCCGGCAGAAGTGCCTTAGGACCCATATAAGGAAATTCTGCACCATCTAACATCACACAGAGCCATACTCGAAAAAAACTTTCCGAAACTTGTGACAAACCGGAAGGAGTATTTTGGGAACAAAAATACTCCTTCAAACGTACAACTTAATTTTTGAAACTTTGTCCATGTTTAGCACGGGAATCCAACTCTTTAACAGTGTAAAAAACTCAGTATGCATGAAATAGCATTTCACCCCCCCTTTAACTACCCCCTAAAAACCCAACCCCCTCCAACTGAACAGAATTTGGTCTGTTTTTTGGCTCTGAGGAACGGTGTGTTTTCATGTTACTGAGTTGAAACATGCCTGCACCACTACTCTTTGTATTCATTATTTTCTCGCAGCCCATATTATTATTTTCACAAGACCATAATGATAATAACAAATTATCAATGAATAATTAATAATAATTTTACAAAAATCATTGTTATTTGTGATCGTGGATGTTTGCGGAAGGCTTTAAGACCAAGCGGAATCCTCTGCTCCCGCCTCACAGCGCGCGGGACTTTACTAAATCAGACTGAGGCGGATACAACTTATTGATCATGAGACCAACATTTAGCAAGCAGGAAAACATTAATTCTACCTGAAGGAAGACATATTTCATTGAGCTAATGCTATTAAATAGAGAGAGAGAAGGGGGGCGGGGGGAACTAGTCTAAGGCTATTCTTAAACTTGGAGCTCATTATATTGAAGCACAAATCCAAACACCAGAGACTTTATGCATTTAATGAATAATGAAATGTTATGAAAAGTATGCATTTTATTTATTCACATGCTGTATGGTTGTTGGTATTTTAGTTCACAACATTAAGTTCCATTGTTTAAAAAAATGCTTTATTGGCTAACGTCTCATAATCCTTCAGTTGTTATGCTCTAAAATCCAATGCCATTTGTAATTTCACAGTATTTTCACCTCCTAAATCCCTTACCTTTAAAGTCACAATTCTATAATGGTCAAATTTACTCAGGCTGATGGTATTTTTTAATGACATATTATTATTATTATTATTATTATTATTTATTTATTGATTTTTGAATAATTGTAGCCTACATAAATAGGTGAAGCAAAACAAATATTTGGATTGTCCCTCATTTTTCCCCTTATTTTCTTAAAGAATTAACATGATAACATATTACTAATTCATATAAATAAATTAAGCAGTTAAAACCTATTTTTAAACTTGAATTTAAATACTATTAAACTAACTTTAAAATCTCAAGGAGTTTATAAATTAAAAAGGATAAAATGTCACAGTGCATGTTAAATAGCCTAAGTTAACTTGTGTTAACAATATAATTAGAACTAAAAATATAATTTGATTTTTTTAAATGAACAACTCCTGTATAAAATGGGACAGCAACCTTTATATCAAACATTTTTAAATCGTCCACGAAGTCATTTTCAGATGCAATGAAAAAAAAAAAAAAACCTGGATAGCCTAGATTAGGCCCATGCAGGCTCTGCTCTGAAGTATATAATACTTATAATTACTGTTAACCCAGAGAAACAAATTTTTATGGATTAATCACCTTTTTTCATTTGCTGCATGTTTTCTTTATTTCATTTTATTTTAAACACGCTAAAAAATTAATTAAGTTTGTGAGAGAAAAAAAATGTCGTTTATAGGTTTCATTTTAATGGATTAATCACCTATTTTTGTTTGCTGCATGCTTTTTTATATTATATAATTCATGTATTAATTGCATTTTATTACATTTAGAAATAATAACGGCTGGCCTAATAATGTTATCATGTACAAACCGGATATATTTAGTTCCCTTCACTTCACAACAAATCCTTTAAATTTAACAAATATATTGGAACAAGACAAGATTTAAAAATATAGAATTCTAATGGATAAATATAATTGCAGTATATAATAATATAGACATAGCTATAAACAAACAAAAATAATAATAATAATTTAAAGCTAAGCATAAGGTAAGGTTGGGCTTTCTCATTCTCTCACTTGGGAGAATTGCATTTTCATATTCGTGATGCTGCCCATTTGAAGCTTAACTATTATTCATGAGGTAAAACAGGCTTAAGAGTAAGTGGACTGCTGCCCGTGCTGAATGTCTGGTGAACCCCTGCTGTTTACAGTGAATATGTGTGCGAGGCACCAGCGCGATCAAACAGCTGAAACAGAAAATACTCGATTTTTGGTCACACATAAGGCATAATAAAAAAAATGCAAATTGTTAGTAGTTTGTAAAAAATCAAGAATAATAACAGAGTTAATAATAATTATTGCTAAATGCTGGACTGTTCTCATTTCGCTCTGCATATGGAACCTGACGATTTTTTTTAAACCAAAAATGAACCGAAATGAAAATGAAATGAAAACATTTAGCTTTTTATCCGTATATATCCTCCTTCCTCAAATCTTACCCTGGAGGTCCAATGCACTGCAGAGTTTAGCTCCAACCCTGATTAAAGTCACCTGTCTGTGATTTTGCGAATTATCACAAAGACATTGATTGACACTGATTAGCATGCTCAGGTGTGTTTGATTAGGGTTAGCGCTAAACTCTGCAGGAAAGTGGATCTCGAGGTCCAGATTTGAGGATCCCAGGTATATATATATATATATATATATATATATATATATATATATATATATATATATATATATATATATATATATATATATATACATACATGCCTTTATTTACTGTTTAATAAAAATAGCATGCATATGATCCTTAGTGCAAAGGTCTTCTTTTCATTTTTGATGAGTAGACTGTAGCCTAAGACTATTTTACGTTTTGAAATTAACTCACTGTAAATGTTTGAATATTTTTTGAAGACGTTACAATGTTATATCTTAACCTGTTAAATGTCACTGTCCTGTATACGGGACGCCTAAATTTACTTCAATATATTACAATTATATCCTAATCTAATCATGACAAACTATATATCGTTGGAAAGGTCTAAGACTCCTAAATAGATATTTGACAACAATTTGTTGTTAAAAATGATGAAGGAACAGTAAAAGATTAATTTATAAAAAGAGTGCACCTCAAAACATATACATCATAACAGGAGTTCTGACCTTTGTCACAAAAAATCTACTCCGCTTCCTTTTTCCCTATCACATGTTTTAGTAATCATCAAAAATTATATATCATTTGAAAGCTTAAATACTCCAAATTCATCCTATGAGAACCATTTTGAAATCGGATACTGCGTTACCATGGAAATCATACTTTAAAATCTTTTAGCGTGTTCCTCCCCCTTAGTGGGAGGGGTCATATTCCTTATATATTACGGTCTTTTAGAATCAAAACTTTGCATAATCTTGACAAAATACATATCGTTGGAAAGGTCTCAGTCTCAAGATTCCATATTTGCTGGTTATTTTCTCATAGACATAATATTGAGAGAGAAATTGATACATTTGTGACAGAAAAATGCATCCAAAAAATTCAATGGAGTTTCAATGGCCCCCGGTGGCTTTTTGTGGTATAACGCCTAAACAAAATTGCATATGAACCTACATTTTTTTTTATATCAACTTCAAATTTGGAACACAACTTATTTAGACATATGGCTTTAATTTTATAGCAATTTTGGATTAAAACATATTTTATAAAATATTTATTTTATATAAAATAAAATAAAAATAAAATAATAAATGTATTTACAGTAAATGTAAACTACTAAAACTTTTTTATGCTTTCATTTTTTAAAATGATTTCACTTTTGCAATAATCTGCAGATTGTCTTCTTTAAAAAGAGACCAACCTTTGGTCTGTATTCAAAAGCGTTTATGAATTATAACAATTTAAGGGTGAATAGTGTACTTTCACATCTATGTTCAAAAATGGGGGTGACAGTTAAAAGGTTAATGTTATTGTTGTTTTACTTTTTCCTTTTATCTCATTTTACAATTACATTCATTTTGCAATCCGTCCCTTTGCGCCACCTGGCGGTAGTTTCACAAATGATTTTAACACGCGACTCTAGATTTAAGTAGCAGGGGTGTTCATCCCCTGGTGAAGGATGAACAGCAGTCCCCTGCAGCTATAGTAGCAAACGGTTGACTCTCCAGCTTGAGAGAACAACAGTCCCTTTATTCTGAGTAGAGTTTGCCCCTTGCTTGAGGGATGGGCAAGGGGTGATCTCCCGTGGGAGAAAAGAGCAGCCCCCCTTTTTAACTCCTTCTCATTCAACTTCTCCTTTTCCATCTCCATTTAAGCAGCAGGGGTGTTCATCCCCTGCAGAAGGATGAATAGCAGTCCCCTGCAGCTATAGCAGGAAAGTGTGTTCTCTCCAGCTGGAGAGAACAGCAGTTCCTTTCTTCTGAGGGGAGTTCATGGATAGAGGCTCGCTTGAGGGATAGAACAGCGGTCCCCTACAGGTATCGCGGCAAGGGGTGATCTCCCGTTGGAGAAAATAGCAGCCCCCTTTTTTCTCTCCTTCTCATTCAACTTCTCCTTCTTCTCCATCTCCATCTCCTACATCTCCTTCTTATTGCTACATCTTCTACAACTTCTCATTCTCCATCTCCTTCTTCTCATCCTCCTCCTCATTCTTCTCATCCTCCTCCTCATTCTCATCCTCCTCCTCATTCTTCTCATCCTCTATCTCCATCTCCATCTTCTCCTCCTCCTCCTAAATTTTCTCATCCTCCTCCTCATTCTTCTCATTATCCATCTCCTTCTCCATTTCCTTCTTCTCATCCTCCTATTCATTCTTCTCATCCTACTCCTCATTCTTCTCATCCTCCTCTTCATTCTTCTCATCCTCCTCCTCATTCTCCACCTCCTTCTCTATTTCCTTCTTCTCATCTACCTCTTCATTCGTCTCATCCTCCTCTTCATTCTTCTCATCCTCCTCCTCGTTCTTCTCATCCTCCTCCTCATTCTCCTCCTTGCGACCAGTGTCATATTATTTTATTTATTAACTTATTAAATGTACGTTGTACGAAATATCCACCGGTTATAACCAACACTTTATGTTGTATTTATATATTAAGCCGTAGATCATGCTGTAGACCATTACTCTGCCTCAGAAGCCTGTCCAAAATCATTTCATGAGGAGAAAACAAACACGTCAGCCGGACACTCTACTCCTGTTAATAGTACTTACGCGGTGCTCGCATACTTATCACAGGTGAAGTAATTAAAATGCAGAATTGTCGAATACACAGCATGGATACTTCTAATGCTTAATATGGCACCATGTATTTCAAGAATAAAAGTTCAACAGGATCATATGCTGTTTAAATGCTAATACAGACGGGTAGATACGCTTTGATCTGTGTGTATTATGAACATGAGTCAATACAACAGGCGACTACTTTAAAAGGCTTTACCGTTCTAAAACACAGTTTGGTGGCCATTGTTGGAACTGAAAATTTTGAATAACCCTGAACACACATGTTCGTTGTCATGTGGTGAATCTGGCCAATCGTGAACAGCGGAGACGTCATCAACGCTCCTGCAGTCACTTTGGAGAACTGCGGTGGCCGAGTCATCCTGGTGCTCTCAAAACACTCTCGCAGTACTTTAATGCCACATGTGAAGGTCTTGTGCGTCGGCGCGTCTCAGTCTGACAATATTTCTAACTGGTATGTGCTGCTTCCGAAAGTCCGATTGCGATCGGTTTGCACATGCTGTGTGAAGTCGAACGCACCTAATGCCTGATGCTCAGCAAGTCAGCTGCCTAAGATCGGATGCAGCCAGTACTTCTCACTAGTGAGATGGTTAATCCATTCGATTTTATTTACAGAACATGTTCGAACATTCCTGATTAATGACTGATGATTCCACTGCATCTTGCGGACTACACCACAATTAATTCTTGTTTACGTTGTTTCCTCTGTTTTTGATGACAATGTTCAAGAGAGTCCAGTGAAGCATGATCTGAACACAACTGTAGTGTTCGACGCCATTTGTGATTACCCTGATGCTGGGGAACCCTGCATAAGATTGTGTGCATTGCTGTCTTGGGATGTATTTTAAAGGAGCAGGGAAATTTGTTTACTTATATGCTCAAAGTGCACCCTTTCCCGTGGAAACAAACAAAGCAGACTTTTTCTCTTTTATCGGAGGGCTCGCATTAATAGAGCACTCTACAGCCACGGGCGCAGACTCGAGCGGAGCAGCTTATATAATGAACCATGGTTACCCATCCAGTAAAGAGCAAATATTAACCCAATGCACGCACTTATTTAACTCCAAGCATTTTATTTGACTTTGAAAACACTAATTTTACACCATTTCGAGGAACCCATGACCCTGTACGACGGCGAATGTGACAAGTATGATACATTTAGTATCAGCACTTATCAATACACTAGTTTGAGCAACAACAGACCACCGATTTAAGCCCAGTGTGTTGGAGTGGTCTGAGAAGTTTGATGAAAGCATCCCCGATAGATGAGCCTAAAGCAGCAGCCCGTTAATATCGACAGCCTTGACCACAGATTAACGAGGCTCATGTGTATATTTAACTGGTAGTGTTACCGGTGTGGTAATATGATAACATGCCTCGCAAAATAACTGGCTTGTACAATAGCAATGTCTGAGCATGTTTGCCAGATAGCACTACACAATAAAATGAAATAACTTTGCTTAGCTTAATGAAGACGTCCAGAGATGAATTAAAGGTGAGACTGCCAGTTGTTCGTGGAAGCTCTGATTCTTGTTGAATATCTAGCTTCTTCCAGGTGGGAGCAGATCTCGTGTAAAGTTGTGAGTAGGTCTTAGTATTAGTACATCTTTGACGATGAATCGGGGGCGAAGTATCTATATCAAGTGCTCGCTCATATCAATTCAGTCCATTGCTTGACAAACAACACAGTGAATTCGCTTAAGTTCACAAATTGAATCTGGTGAGATACTCTGTGGGAATCCTGCCAAATCCTGACTTAATGCTTCTTATGGAGATAGATTTACTGTATGATAGTTTCTGTGCGAGCAATAACTCTCATGAGCAGTTTGAGCCTGGCGAGCCATTGAGCATGCTTACCGAGCAGTGGTGCCATGTATATATGTTGCGTGTCTAAAAGGAGAGTTGTAGTGATTGGAGCAATTTGACAGCGTACAGCATCAGCTGGTCACAGCCTTTTGCCTCCGTGGCCTGACTGAACTAACACTGTGCTCTATTTACACTAGTGCAATGGACAGTAAAGCGCATAGAAAATACTTCAGTGTGCAACTGGAATACTCAGTATTCTGAATGAACAGACAGTAGTGCAAGTAATAACACGTTTACCGTTTTTTTTTTAAATAAATGAATCAGGTGTAGTGATGAGGAGGGGTGAGGAGTCTGTGCATGTGGTGTGTGTGTGTGTGTGTGGGGGGGGGGGTGTTGGTGGGTGTCAGAGGGCAGAGTTCCATAAGGAGGCAGCTGTAGGGAAAAACTGTTCCTGAATCTGCTGATCCTTGTCCAGAGGCTCCTGAAGTGCCTCCCGGAGGGCAGGATGTTAAATAGTCTGGTGTCAGGGTGAGAAGACTCCTTAAGAATGTTGCAAGCTCGATGTAGACAGCATTTTCTCTGGATGCCCTCAATAGCAGGACGTGGTGTCCCTGTGAAGCGTTGGGCAGTTTTCACCACCCTCTGCAGTGCCTTGTGTTCAACAAGATTGCACACAAGTAAAAATTCACCAGGATAGCTGAAGACAGCTGGTTCTTCTTCAGTGTCCTGAGGAAGAAGAGGGGCTGGTGAGCCTTCTTGACCAGGCTGGAGGTGTTTGTAATCCAGGACAGGTCCTCTGAGAAGTTGCTTCCCAGGAACTTGAAGTTGGAGACACGTTTAACAACCATCTCTTTAATGTGGATGGGGTCATTCGTGCTTCCTTTCTTCTCCTTGAAGTACACAATGAACTCCTTTGTCTTGCTGATGTTAAGGAGCAGGTTATTGTCAGCGCACCATGTGGCCAGGTGCTGTACCTCGTCCCTGTAGGCAGTCTCATTGTTGTCTCTGATGAGGCCAATCCCCGTTGTGTCATCTGCAAACTTAATGATGGAGTTTGATCCATGCACAGGCCTGCTGTCGTGGGTGTAAAGGTAGTAGAGGAATATGCTCAGCACACAGCCCTGTGGTAGCTCGGTGTTGAGTGTGATGGTGGTGGAGCAGGTGGAGCCTGACCTAACATGCTGAGTTCTTTTGGTTAGAAAGTCCATTATCCAGTTGCAGAGGGAGGTGTTAATGTCCAGGTCTCAACATTTTGTGGTCAGCTTGGAGGGAATGTCAATGTTAAATGCTGAGCTGAAGTCAACAAACAACATCCATATGTATGTGTTGTTATTGTCCAAGTGTGTGAGTGCAGAGTGCAGCACTGTGCATACTGCATCCTCTGTGCTCCTATTTCTATGGTAGGCAAATTGGTGTGGGTCCAGTGTGGTTGAGAGGAAGTCTTTGAGGTGTGCTAGAACCAGTCGCTCAAAGTACTTCATGACAATTGGTGTGAGTGCTACGGGGCAGTAGTCATTTAAGCACATTCGGGCGGATTGTTTTGGCACTGACACAATTGATGCAGACTTAAAGCATGTTGGCACAGTTGCTTGGGTGAGGGACAGGTTGAAAATGTCTGTGAAGACCCATGCAAGCTTCTCTGCACATGTCCTAAACACATGACCAGGAATGCCATCTGGGCCAGCAGCCTTACGTGCATTGATCCAGCTCAATGCAGTGTAGACATCTGTGGAGGTGAGTTTGAGGGTTTGGTGGTCTGCTGAGTGTGTGATTTTGGTGACCGCCTCTTTGCTATTGCTGTTGAAGCGAGCATAAAAGTCATATAGCTCATTTATGAAGGAGATGTCTGTGACCATTAGAGTGGAGTTGCTTGACTTGTAGTCACTGATGATCTGTATGCCCTGCTACATGCGTTGGGGGTCAGAATAGGAAAAGTTTTCCTCTATCCTCAGCTTGTAGCAGTACGTGGTCTTTTTTATGGCCCTTTTCAGGTTAGCCCTAGATTTGCTGTAGACCTGAGCGTCATGCGACATGAAGGCAGTGTTGTAGGCTTTCAGAAGAAGTCGCACATCCTTGTTCATCCATGGTTTCTGATTAGGGCATGTTGTGATCTGTGTTTCTGTTGTAACACTGTCAATGGTGGTGTTGATGTAATCCAGTGCACACAGTACAGAGGAGGTATAGATATCAGTGTCCGTGTGAGAGCCACAGGCAGCAGTAAAGAGTCTAGTCCAGTTTGCCATACTTTGATGGTCCTCAATGATGGTTTCACACGATCGATAAGGGGTGAATTGTTAGGGGTAAGAAACAAAGAATGGTTATCAGACTGTCCTAGGTGGGGGAGGGGGTAGCAATGTAAGCAAAGTTTTGTCTCCTCTGGTGTGGCAGGAAACATGCTGGTGGAATTTGGGGAGAACTGTCTTTAATTTGTAGTAATTAAAATCACCCACGACAATAAAAGCAGCCTCCCGGTTAGCAGTCGTTGTTTACTAATGGCCGCATGAACTTCATTCAAAGTAAGCTTGGCATTAGCAACCGGTGGAATATATACTGCAGTTATAATGGTGGAACTGAATTCCCGCGGCAAATAAAAAGGTCTAAATTTAACCATGAGAAATTCTAGGTTAGCTGAGCAGTGTCTCCCAACAATGACAGTGTTCATACACCAAGCTCTGTTAACATAAATGCACAATCATCCACCTCTTGTTTTTCCAGAGTCATCTTTGCCAGTTCTATCTGAGCATGTAGTGTCCAGCTAGCTCAATAGCATTATTGGGTACATCGCTGTGTAGCCATGTTTCTGTGAAAACCATGACATTGCAATCCAAAAGTCTCTTACTGTGGGTGATGCAAAGTCCATTTTGTTCACCAGTGACCGCACATTAGCGAGGAAAATGCTAGTTAAAGAGGAGCTGGAGTGGTGTTAGCTTTAGCTTAGCTCTTAGACTTCTGCGCTTCCCCTGCCTTTGTTTACGATCTCGACGCCGCCTGGAAGCACTTCCACCCAGCGGGGTAGAGTGCGCAGCCTCGCGTGTTCTGGAGAACTCAGGGATGAGTCGAAGATTGGTGATAAAACTGTTGGAAAAGTCCTGTCTGGTGTAGGATTTTACAGCATAGCTGTTCAGTACAAACAGACCCGAGATGAGAAGAAGAAAATACTGCAAAATTGCACAAACTGGGGAGACGCCCAGCCTCGCGATGTGTACGCAGCGCCATCATGGTAATCATCTATATATGTTTTGAGTTTTACACTTCAGAAGATGATAATTATGAAATTCTAAGTAAGTCCTCTGTTTAACTGCTGACTCAGCTGAAGGTTTTCTATATGCTTGCTCACAGGTTTCACCTTGAGCAATGATGCCTGACTAAGCAGCTGAATTCAGCATTCAATATATGCAGGTACATATTCTATATTCATTTTCTCATCTAGAACCATTCATAAAATAATTTTTAGCAGTTTAAAAGCGGATTACTTGATTACTTTCCAATTTGCACCTGTTTTATTCACATATACACAACACTATGGAGGGTAACAAGAAATTTACAAGTCACCAGCTAATATGAAATGTAAGGTCAAGTTTGGAAAAAAAAAAAAGAAAGAAAAAAAAAGTTTGAAAAAAAATGCAGTTTGCATAAAGTACACAATACAAAAACTTTAGCCCAATTTTGTACCTGGAGATACCTTCCTGCAAAGATCAGCTCCAACTATAAACAACCACTAATGAACCAGCTAATTAAGATCTTTAGGAACACTTCATAATTACAAGCAGGTCTGCTGGAGCAGGGTATGCTCTGAACTCTGCAGGAAGGTACAGTAGCTCTCCAGGAACAGGATTGGTCACCCCTGTCCAGGCATGTGCAGAAGGGGTGGGGGGTTTGGCTCAAGCAAAATAATTCAAAAGTGCCCCTACCAGACAATTAGCAATGATACTTTGGTCAATAAAACCAAATGCATTTTACTTATAATTAGCATGACAATGTGTACAAAAGAGTAATTAAATTCCTGTTTATTTTTATGTACATATGTGTCAGCCTGCTGCTATGTTTGTGTGCATTTTGCTTGACTGTCTGTTCAGAAACCTACTTTTAGTGAGTGCCTATGGGTTGCCGAAAGAAAAAATAAAATAAAATAAATCATATTTTATTTATTATTATTATTATTATTTTTATTATTTTTTTTGTCAATAATCAAGGCTGGTGTGTCGATTTATTACATAATCATTGCTCATTTGTCATGTATAATAAATACACCAGCCAATCATGATTTGACACAAGTAGTTCAAATTTCATTAACAGTAGAGTGTTTTTTTTTTTGTTTTTTTTTTCATTCTTGTTCATAAATCATTTGAAAAATACATGGACAGACAAGTTTACATTTGTGGAGCGATCTGGATCTGTGGTTCATCTCATTTTATAAATCAAATTACATTGCCGAGAAAATGGATGCTTAATGACTACAAAAGCACTGCACAAAAGTCCCTAGGTTATGTATGTAACCCTGGTTCCAAGAGGGAACAAGACGCTGCGTCAAGAAATGCTTTGGGAACACCCCTGCGTGACCACGTTCTGAAGTACATGTAAAATCAGTCCAAAGGAGCAACGAGACATCACCAGCATCATACTAACAAGTCCCTATCTGTGTGTGTAACTCTTGAGCACATCACGACGAGAGGACTTGGGACCCTGGGGTAGGTGCCAGGTCCAGGTTATAGAAGCGGACAAATGTGTGTGGAGAGACTAGATGTTTAGCAATAATTCATAAACAGTCTCTCCACACTAGTAATTCCAGGTTTCTCACTACTATTATGACACAGTCAGGGAAAGCCCCACCAATTTGTGATGCTCTCTGCCCTATTAGCATATACACAGTCCTGAGTGAGAATCAGTTACTGTTTTCTTGCTGTAGCTGCTGGAGATACAATGTCAGTGGCAAAGAGCCATTAAAAGTGTTGTGTGTTGGAATGGAAAAACGGACATAGGAGTCTCCATAGACCACTGAGGACATGGTGCTTAACTTACACTTTCAAGGAAATGTCCCGGGAAAAATGGAAACATCCTATTAAAAAAACAGTGCATTTTGGATCATACCCTAAAAGTGGTCATTTCAACAAGCTATAAAAATAGACACATCAGAGAACAATTTAAAATATTGTATCAATGCATTCTATGGCACCTTTAATTAACCCTTGTGCATTGTTCAAATTAACTACCCTTTTGTTATCTTCGGGATGAAAACATCCACTCAATGTGTCAGATTCATGTTTTTTCTCTTTTTTTTTTTTTAAATCCAAGATTTTAACTTTAATTACCAGGTTCATGAATTATGTCACTGATTGGAAAAAAAAACAAACAAAAAAAAAAAAAAACACAAAATTACATATTTTCAATTTAAAAAGTGATTGTGGACTGGATTTTTTTTTTTTTTTTTTTTTTTTTTTTTTACCTTTTATCACAGTCTTGGGCATCTCAAATATTAGTAACAAGATTGGCTTTGATGCATTTTTAGTTTTTTTGCAGCATTAGATTTACATTTTTTTCTCCCTAATTTGTTGTTGGTGGCTGTTTTTGCCCCATTGACTTCCATTATAATGACATTTTTTGATTGCAAAGCCATGGCACCATATAATCATGCATTCTTGATTGTTTTGTGGTTTTCCCTTTTGACAAGAGCTTTTCATCCACAAACATAACGAAAGGGTAGTGAATTTGCCCAGAGTGTACCGTTGAGTTATGAAAAATTTCCCAAAATATGGGTCAAAATAAGATTTGTCACCAAAAATCATTCCATTAGCTCAAACACAGAGAAAGTTGTGGCCAAAAAAAAAGACTCAACTTTACCCCCTAGTGGACGAAAACGTTCCCAACAACGCATAAGGGTTAAACTTTTTGTTTTGGTTTGTAACTTTCCTTTTCCATAAACCAAAGGTTAGCTAATTAGTTAGATGGCAAATTGTAATTTTAGGTTTTCAAATATATTGTTGTTTTAATGTTATTGTTGGTCTATAGTGTTGGTACTTTGAAACAAAAGAATTTGAATCAAATTGCTTCAAATGTTTTAAATTGTTAAAACATTCCCCCAAAAAGTTTCTTTTGATTTACACTACTAAAATATAACTGAATAACTTAATTTAAATTTCAGCAAATTGAAACTTGAATTGAATTTCGTTAAGCATCAAGCTGAAATGAATTGTTCTGAATTAAAAAAAAAAAAAATAATAATTCATGAATCAAATAAAAACCTATGAATCATGAATTTAATTAATTTGCAAACATCTAACATCCAAACAAATGTTATTTTGAATCAGGCTGAATTGAATTGTCCTGAATTTGAAAGTGGAAACACTTATTTCTTTCACAGTCCATGGTGCAAAAATGTACATGAAAATATAGGCCTAATGAACATTTTCTAGAAAGTCGATGAGTGAACTTTTGGAAAGTGATCTAAAGCAATAGTTCTAGCATTCTAGTATTTCACAGAGCTAAAAGGTGAACATTTATTTTGGTTGCCCCAGTTGCATCTCTGGGTAAGTATTCCAAACTTTCAGCATAGTCTTTTTTTCCCATTCTCTCTCATCTTCTGCCTCCCTTTGTTCCTTCCTCTCTCATCCACTGACAGTTTTGTCTTTCTTTCATTCTCTTTGTCTCTTTGCACCTCTAGTTTATGCTTCTGTCTCGTTTGTCAGCAATATTGAGGCTGTATCAGCTCTATAATGATTAATGGAATTTTCTGCTGGCCGGAAAGTCTTGTGTCTTGTCAGTAAATCTTCTATCAATGAGACTTTCTGTCAGAAAGGTGCAATTACAAGGCTTTTAACAGACCCCTTTCTCAAACACATTTTCTAGCTTTTTTTCAGAGTGTCACAGCATCCTGAAAAACCAAGCTAACTGTTTGCGTTTTCTTTTTATATATGGAGAGACAGAACATGTCCTGTAGTAATATCAAAGTTCAAATAGTTTACATGCATTCCTTCTACATAAGTGATTGTTCTGAGTGGTATGAAAAAATCAGGCAAGACAAGGGCATTGATAGTAAGATTAAAATAAGATGTCAATAAAATGTTACATGTAAAACTAGCCTATCCAAGATAAAGACCATGACATGACATCTGGAGTTTTATGGCTTTTAGTCAACACTCTTAAAGTTTTTCTAAATCACTTTGGCACAATCTTTGAAACAGTTCAGGGAACTACACTGCATATGCAACCTTTTGAAATGACATTGTGACCCGAAATTTTGTGAGGTCGCAAATGTATCACTGATTATTTTTGTACCTACCTTATGTTTGTAAATACGCGCTGTGTTCGGTGCGCACGAGACCGCCGCGTCTCATGTACAGCAACACTGAACCAAGCTCTCCTCGCGGAGAGCAACACTGGACCGAGCTCTCCTTCAGGACGTTCGTGTCCTCCTTCACCTGAACAAACAAATACAAACCGCAGTTTAAAAACAGAAAAAAAAAGTGAAAAGCGTAAGAGCTTATTCAGCACCGTTGTTTTCAGGGCCCACACAGAGACGCTACTCAAAGTCTTCTTGCTTTTGTACCGACTAATAGGCCTACATACTAAATATGTCAAAATACCCATTTTGGAAAGTGTGTTCGAAAAAGTCTGTGGTTATGTCTTAAGTGAAAATAAAGAGTTGAGAAAGAAATTGGATGTGTATCATTATAATGGATGCATTGTCTCTTAAAGTGACCGCGCCTAATTTACTAGCCCTGCTATCAGTGTCTTTACCCCTTGTGCATTGTTCAAATTCACTACCCTTTCGTTATATTCGGGATGAAAACCTCCACTCAATTAAACTGCTGTAAAAATGTGCAATATTAATTTTTTTTAAATAGTTTTTGCCAGGGACGTGCACAGACATTTTAAGGGGCAGGGGCTCAAGTGAAATAAAGGGCACTTCTCATAATTACATATTTCTTTTTCTTTTTTGAAACAAGAAAGTATATATATTAACGCAACACTGACTTCCTTTTTAAAAAAAAATAATTAAAAAAAGTTAATTAATTTTATCTTCCTCAAACTCTAATTTTCAAAAGATGTCTACAAAATAATCAGTTCACACAGAAACCATGGTCTCCTTAGTATTCACTAGGTTTATAGAGCAGCAAAGGAAACCATCCCACAATGTGCATGTTTTGAAAACATTTTCTGCTACTAGCTTCAAGTATATATTTAGAATAACCAAAATAACTGCATCAAGCAGAGGGGTGTGTTTTACTAATAATTTGTTTATTTTTTTTGCACAAGGCACTACATCATTTTAGTTATTTTGGTTTTATCAGAACACATAACACTTTTAAATCAACACAAATATTCAAAATAACTTTTTAGCTTCACACAACTAAGCATCAGAATACTGAATTGCCTTAATGTTTTAATCAAATACATTAATATTATTATTGCTATGCATGTACACATATACAATAACTGATGGTGACTGACAAGGACTTAGTTTCACATTTGAGGGAGGACTGTATCATCACCATCATCAAATAAAACCTTCAAAATCCACATTTAGATGGAGTTTGTTTTAAACCTACTACACTCAAAAAAATTCTGTGGCTTAGTAAATATTTAACTTGATTGTTTGAATTAAACTTACCAAAATAATTGAGTAAAAATTAAATAAAATTAAATAAAGCCAATGTCATGTATGTATTTGTGGTTGTATGGAATACAGGTTTAAAGGAATAAAGGTTTAGAGGAAATAAAAAAAAAGTTCATAATTAAAAAGTTAATTTATAAATATTGTTATTTTTAATGTTAACTTATTTCTACTCAGTTTTATTTATTAATGTACAGATGCAGTTACTCAGATTTACTACATTTTTTAGAGTGTAGCCTATCCACCATCTGTTTGCATCTGTAGATTTCTTCTAGATTCACCAATTTAGATTTCTAAATTTCAGGGGGAAAGACTCTTAATGCAAGTCATTAACTAACTGGGGACGTTCTTATTTTATTAACTTATTTTATTACATGGCTTGGTTGATCTCCAATGTAGAATGCGGTCTGTTATTTCTAGCAAAACACAGGTTAACTAAGTTATATTTGCCTTTGGCTAATCAGCAGTAAATTCGAGCATTATTCGGGGCACTGGTATTTTAATCTTTTTTTCATCATCACCAGCTCCACTCACCAGAAAAACACTGCTGGGAGGGGCTGGGGTTGGTTGTCAATGAGCGCTTCAGAACTCCTGACCTGATATTTATACTATTCTTCAATAAATATATTTGTTTGACAGGGAAGATGTGCGCAAACAGGAATATATATTATTTTTTCAAAAAAAAGAAAAAAAGAAAAAAAAAAAGCACCCCAGAAAAAAGGGCACTTTCTCTCCAGGAATAAAATGGGCAGGTGCTCAAGCCCCCTTTGATGTCTATGTGTGCACGTGCCTGGTTTTTGCATAAATCTGTTAATCAAATTCAGTCCTGATCAAAACCATCCAAGATCCAAGATTTTAACTCTTTAATTGCCAAGTTCATAAATGATGTCACTGATTTGGGGAAAAACACACAAAATTACTTGTTCCCTATCTGTCGGTCACTACGAGTTATGTCGACCGACAAATGGGGTCTCACTTGGGAGGCCAATCATCTCTGATTTTAAGAGAAAACGCCAATGAAATTGGCAAGTGGATTAACACACCTGAGCCACTCCCCATGCCAGCGGGTATAAATAGGGCGACAGGTGCATCCACTCATTAGATTTTTGCTTCGGAGCCGAGTAGTGGATGAAGAAACCTCTACAAAGCCATCATCTTTGTTTTGTTCTAACTGTTCCTGGTCGGTGTGACGGCGCATTACAGCGGTGTCCCTGCGAGTCGGCGATTCCCCTGGGCGCTTCGGCTAAAAGAGACAGTTCTAAAAGAGCAAATCACGGACGATTCGCGTCTTTTTCAAGATGCCGTTTCGTCCGTGTCCTTCTGGATGCGGTCGTTTCCTGTCTTCGGTTGACGGTCACGAGCGTTGTCTGCAGTGTCTGGGCGTCCAACACGCTGAGGCTGCGCTCGTGGATGATTCATGCGTCTACTGTGGGCGTATGAACATGGCAGCGCTGCGATCGCGTCTCTCACTCCTCAAGGGGAGTGCAGCAGACCCCTCTGTCGCCACCCGTCCCGGTCTCTCTGGCTCGAGCAGAGGGCCGCCGGCTGGCGCTCTGGGAGATCTGAGGATCACAGTGAGAGCTTCTCCGCCGGGCCACGCCCCACGGACCTCTCACTCCTCACGCAGCGACTGTCCCGTGCAGCTGCCGATTGATTCTGCTGGGCCGTCTCACAGCGGTCCCAGCGTGTCTTTCGGTGCGCCGCCCGAGGACCAGATGTCGATTGCTGCATCGGGGGATGGGTTATCGACCTCTGAGGATGAAGGTTCGGCGGGGCTGCCCCCCTCGGGTGTTGTCGCCACTGCCGAATCGGACTTGGAGTTGTCGGCCATGCTTGCCCGGGCAGCCGTGAGTATCGGACTGGAGGTGACTTCACCGCCCAGTCCCGAGCCCTCACGGCTGGATGATTGGTTTCTCGGCGCGGGACGCGGCTCACAACCTCGTTCTGCTCCGGTGCCTTTCTTCCCGGAGGTGCATGAAGAGGTGACGAAGTCGTGGACGGCCCCTTTCACGGCCAGAAGCCGCTCTTCTCCCTCTTCCATCCTCACCACCCTCGATGGCGGGGCAGCCAGGGGGTACGTAGAGGTTCCCCAGGTGGAGAGGGCGGTTGCGGTGCACTTGTGCCCACAAAACGCCGCCACTTGGAGGAATTGTCCGCGCCTCCCGTCCAAGGCCTGTAAGCTGACGGCCGCACTCGCTGCCAAGGCTTACAGTGCTGCGGGCCAAGCTGCCTCTGCCCTGCATGCCATGGCTATCCTGCAGGTACACCAAGCCAAGGCACTCAAAACCATGCACGAGGGTGGTACCGACCCGGGGTTGATGCAGGAGCTGCGCACGGCGACCGACTTCGCCTTACGGGCAACGAAGGTCACGGCGCGGTCCCTCGGGAAGGCGATGTCCACGCTGGTGGTCCAGGAGCGGCATCTCTGGCTGAACCTGGCTGAGATGAGGGACATGGACAAAGCGCGCTTTCTCGACGCCCCCATCTCCCAGGCAGGCCTGTTCGGCGACACTGTCGAGGACTTTGCCCAGCAGTTCTCGGCGGTACAGAAGCAGACTGAGGCCATCCAGCACATCCTGCCCCGACGTGTCTCTCCGGCTGCCACCGTTCCGTCGCGGGTAGCGCCTCAGCCTGCTCGTCGCCGTGGGCGCCCCCCTGCGTCCTCTACGCCAGCTCCGCCCCATGCTGAGAGTTCTTCGAGGCCGGCGCGTCGAGCCCCGCGCAGGAGAGCGGCGCCCCCCGTGTCACTCCCGGCTGCGAAGTCCTCCAGGAAGTCGACCAAGCGGCCCTGACACGGGCAACTCGGAGATGCGGAGAACTGCTCTTCAGGAGATGGCGAAGACAGCACCACTCCTTCCCCCGGAGGAGGGCCGGGCGGAGAATCTTCAGTTTCTGCGCTGGGGCTTTGGCCCCAGGACTGGTTTGCAGCGATCGACCTGAAAGACGCGTACTTTCATGTCTCTATCCTCCCTCGTCACAGACCGTTCCTGCGCTTTGCTTTCGAGGGTCAGGCATGGCAGTACAAGGTCCTCCCCTTCGGGCTCTCCCTGTCCCCCCGTGTCTTCACGAAGGTCGCGGAGGGCGCCCTTGCCCCACTTTGGGAAGTGGGCATCAGGATCCTCAACTATCTCGACGACTGGCTCATTATGGCCCGGTCCCGAGAAGAGTTGTGCGATCACAGGGACTTCGTGCTTCGGCACCTCAGTCGGTTGGGGCTTCAGGTCAACCGAGAGAAGAGCAAGCTCTCCCCTGTGCAGAGAATCTCTTATCTCGGTATGGAGTTAGACTCGGTGAGTATGACGGCACGCCTCACCAGCGAGCGTGCCCACTCAGTGCTGAACTGCCTGAGTTCCTTCAGAGGCAGGACAGTGGTACCGCTGAAACACTTTCAGAGGCTCCTGGGGCATATGGCATCCGCAGCCGCAGTCACGCCGCTCGGGTTGCTTCATATGAGACCACTTCAGCACTGGTTACACTCCCGAGTCCCGAGATGGGCATGGCGCCGCGGTACACATCGTGTCACCATCACACTGATGTGTCGCCGCCTATTCAGTCCTTGGTCGGACCTTGCCTTTCTACGGGCCGGCGTGCCCTTAGAGCAAGTGTCCCGGCACGTTGTTGTCACAACAGATGCCTCCAACTCGGGCTGGGGCGCGACATGCAACGGGCAGGCAGCCTCAGGGTCCTGGACAGGACCTCGACTGCTTTGGCACATCAACTGCCTGGAGTTGCTGGCAGTGCATCTAGCTTTGCGACGGTTTCGTCCGCTAGTGCTGGACAAGCACGTGTTGGTCCGCACGGACAACACTGCGGCTGTTTCGTACATCAACCGACAAGGCGGGTTACGATCACGTCGCATGTCTCAACTCGCCCGTCATCTCCTCCTCTGGAGTCAGACGTGGCTCAAGTCGCTGCGCGCTGTCCACATCCCGGGGGAGCTCAATCGTGCAGCCGACGCGCTCTCACGACAGCTCACTTTCCCCGGGGAATGGCGACTCCATCCCCAGACGGTCCAGCTGATCTGGAGTCGATTCGGGGAAGCCCAGGTAGACCTGTTTGCTTCCCACGAGTCCTCCCACTGCCAGCTGTACTATTCCCTGTCCCAGGCCCCCCTGGGCACAGATGCACTGGCACACAGCTGGCCTCGGGCTTTACGCAAGTATGCGTTTCCCCCAGTGAGCCTGCTCGCACAGACACTGTGCAAGGTCAGGGAGGACGAGGAACAGGTCCTGTTGGTTGCGCCTTACTGGCCCACCCGGACCTGGTTTTCGGAACTCATGCTCCTCGTGACAGCCCCTCCCTGGCGCATCCCCCTGAGGAGAGACCTTCTCTCTCAGGGGCTTGGCACCATTTGGCACCCGCGTCCAGATCTCTGGAACCTCCACGTGTGGCTTCTAGACGGGACGCGGCAGACCTAAGTGATCTGCCCCCAGCGGTGGTAGACACTATCACTCAGGCTAGAGCCCCTTCTACGAGGCAGGCCTATGCTCTGAAGTGGAGTCTGTTCACGAATTGGTGTTCTTCTCACCGAGAAGACCCCCGGAGATGCCCGGTCAGAGTCGTGCTTTCTTTCCTGCAAGGTAGGCTGGAGCGTGGGCTGTCACCCTCCACCCTGAAGGTGTATGTGGCTGCCATTGCAGCACATCACGATGCAGTGGACGGCCGGTCCCTGGGGAGGCATGACCTGATCGTTAGGTTCCTGAGGGGTGCCAGAAGGTTACATCCTCCTAGGACACCCCTGATTCCCTCCTGGGACCTCTCTATGGTCCTGGCGGGACTTCAGAGGGGTCCCTTTGAGCCGCTGGATTCGGTTGAGCTGAAGTTCCTGTCTCTCAAGACAGCGCTCCTGATCGCGCTCACTTCCATCAAGAGGGTCGGGGACCTCCAAGCATTTTCGGTAAGTGAAGAGTGCCTTGTGTTCGGGCCGGCCTACTCTCACGTTGTCCTGAGACCCCGGCCTGGATACGTGCCCAAGGTTCCCACCACTCCCTTCCGAGACCAGGTGGTGAACCTGCAAGCGCTGCCCCTGGAGGAGGCAGATCCAGCCTTGTCGTTGCTGTGTCCCGTAAGAGCGCTTCGCATATACGTGGACCGCACCCAGAGCTTCAGAAGCTCTGAGCAGCTCCTGGTCTGCTTTGGAGGTCAGCAGAAGGGAAAGGCTGTCTCTAAGCAGAGGTTGGCCCACTGGATAGTGGACGCCATCGCCTTGGCTTACCATTCCCAAGGCGAGCCGTGCCCCCTGGGGGTGAGGGCCCACTCCACACGGAGTGTGGCCTCCTCCTATGCGTTGGCGCACGGCGCCTCTCTGGCAGACGTTTGTCGAGCTGCGGGCTGGGCGACACCTAACACCTTTGCGAGGTTTTACAACCTCCGTGTAGAGCCAGTTTCCTCCCGTGTGTTGGGTAACAGGTAATTGGCGGGAAGGGCTGGCTGGGTGTCTCGCTTGCTGCGCCATTCCCCCTAACACGGGGATGTGAGCGCCTTCTTCTCCCAGTAGAGTGCCCCGGTTGGCGTACCCTGGTCGAGCATCCTCCAGCACCCTCGGCGTCAGACTTGGCGGAGCAGTCTGTCGCCAGGCCCAGTACTGGCGTTAGCATGCCCGGAGCCGGTCAGCCCCTGTACTGGGCTAGGTGTCCATATGGCTGGGTTCCCTACGGGTAATCCCATATGTGTATTCTTCCACGGTAAGGTTTCCCTCTTGGCAAACCCGTGTCTTCCCTTGACAGATCGCTCTGTCAGTCTCTTCTGGCAGCCGTTCCATCCCTGCTCCAAGGTAGGACCTGCCTCAGAGACCCTTTCCATATGTAGTACTGCCCCCTGGGTCAGTCCATATCGGTATATCCACATGTCACCTCCCTACGGGTAGGATGTGGTCTCCGTAGCGGCCTTTCCTAAAGGCTCGCTTCCCCATTGTCTTGCCAGCTGAAAGAACAAATAGGGAAGATTTGAAGCTATCTTTCACTGAAGGTTGAAATCCCTTCCATTTACTTTATGTGGGCGGAACAGCAGCATGGCCTTCTCCAGCAGCGATGTACTCACCCTTTGGCCCCTTCGGTACCAAGGTCAGTGAATTTGCGCTGGGGCTTTGGGAAGGTTACGACCTTAAGCGTAGCTTTTGTGGCACGCCACGGCTTGTCAACAATTGCAGCGCCTCAGGGTTGTGACGTGGTTCAGGTTATGGCGTTTTCCATAGGACCCCATTTGTCGGTCGACATAACTCGTAGTGACCGACAGATAGGGAACGTCTCGGTTACGTACGTAACCCTCGTTCCCTGATGGAGGGAACGGAGACGTTATGTCCCCATGCCACAACCTTGAACCATTCGCTGTTGCCGGGACACGTTCTCGGCTCCTCAGCGTAAAACCTAATGAGTGGATGCACCTGTCGCCCTATTTATACCCGCTGGCACGGGGAGTGGCTCAGGTGTGTTAATCCACTTGCCAATTTCATTGGCGTTTTCTCTTAAAATCAGAGATGATTGGCCTCCCAAGTGAGACCCCATTTGTCGGTCGACATAACGTCTCCGTTCCCTCCATCAGGGAACGAGGGTTACGTACGTAACCGAGACGTTTTCAATATAAAAGTAATTAAAAACTTTTAAAATAAAAATAAAAATAAAAATAAAACTTTTTATAACAGTCTGGATAACTCTGAGTTCTTGATCTGAGGACTGGTTTGTCACAATAGATCTAAAAGATGCTTCTCCATCCTTCTACAACACAGTAAGTTTCTGAGGTTCACTTTTGGGGGCAAAGCTTAACAATATTGAGTACTTCCCTTCGGCCTTGAACTCTCACATCGCACGTTCACGAAATGTGTAGATGCGGCTCTTGTTCCTTTGCATATGCAGGGCATCCGCATTTTTGAATTATATCAACAATTGGTTAATTTTAGCTCAATCAGAGCAGATGGCGGTTCGAAGTCGAGATGTCGTTCTTGCACATATGGGGGAGCTGGGTTTGAGACTAAACACCAAGAAGAGTGCACTTTCTTCAGTTCAGAAAACCTCTTATCTAGGCATAGTCTGGGATTCGACCACAATGCAGGCACGTCTGTCTCCTGCTCAGATCGAGTCGATCCTCACATCAGTCGAGAGAGTCAAATAAGCCCAGTCACTCACTGTCAAACAATTTTTAGGTCTCATGGCAGCTGTGTCCAAGGTATACCTTTTGGCCTGCTGTACATGAGACCCCTACAGTGGTGGCTCAAGACCAAGGGTGTTTCCCAGAGGGGGAACCCACTTCCAACTATCAAGGTCACGCGGCGATACCTTCGTGACTTTGACATGTGGAAGAAACCTTGGTTCTTGAATCAGGGCCCGGTGCTGGGAGCTCTTTGTCATCGTGTAATGCTAGCGACAGACGCGTCCCTCACCGGTTGGGGTACGGTCATGAGTGGCCACCCTGCCCGCGATCTGTGAAGCGGTCGCCATCTGACGTGGTATACCAGTTATCTAGAGATGCTAGCTTTGCATCGACCATTGAAATATATAAGGGGCCAAGGCCCGGGGGGCTTCACCCCGAGGTTGGATATGGAGCGTTTTTGGACCTCTTTGCGACTCAAGAGATATCGCAATGTTTCTCTCTAGTACCTCTGGGACTGGACGCCATGGTACAGACCAGGCTGAGGCTTCGTCTGTAAACCTTTCCCCCTATCGCTCTGCTCCCGGGAGTTATGGCGAGAGTACACTGGGATTGGATCCTTCTTCTATTAGTATCCCCGTTCTGGCCGGGCCCAGTGTGGCTCATAGATCTGATTTCAATTAGGGCTGCTCCAATCACGATCGGCCGATCGTTATGCGCATCTCGTCAGTAAAGCCAGTTCTCTAATCTAAATTTTAAGCGTTTATTTGCGCATCTTATCAGTTAACAACGGCTCTGTGTAGTAACAGCTGCTCTATGTGAAATCACACACCTGAGGGAATTTACCGCTGATTAGAGAACCGGCTTTACTGATGAGATGCGCATTAAGGATTGGCCGATCGTGATTGGAGCAGCCCTAATTTCTATCCTTGACGGCTCTATGTGGGAGATTCCGATCAGGACAGATCTACTCTCTCAGGCGCAGGGCAAGTTAATTCACCCTCGCCCAGAGTTGTGGAAACTGTGGGTGTGGCCCCTGAGGGGGCACAACTCATAGCATCCGGTCTCTCAACCGAGGTTGTTGAGACCCTCCTCCAATCCAGAGCTCGTGTCAATGAGGAAACTGTACGCCCTGAGGTGGAAACCCTTCACTTCATGGTGCAGAGATCGCCAGCTTGACCCTGTTAACTGCCCAGTTGGTACAGTTCTGGAGTTTCTACACGCCAGGCTCTCTGAAGGGTTAACCCACTACACCTAAAGATTTATGTGGCAGCCATTGTAGCTTACAATGTCCCTTCTGGTGATCAATCAGTGGATAGACACCCAATAGTGACACGTTTCCTCCACGGTGCAATGAGGCTGAGGCCTCCAGTACAGTCCCTTTTTTCCCCCTGGGACTTGGTTGTGGTTTTGGTGTAAGCTTCATTCGAGCCAATTCAATATATTTCAGATACACATCTGATCCTTTAAACTGTAGGCCCCTTCGGTGGCCCCTACCTACCTAGACTTTGCGCCAGCATGGCCAAAAGCACTCTTATACCCAAGCGGGTTATGTTACAAAAGTTCCCTCTGTCACACCACAATCAATAGTACTGCAGGCCTTCTGCTCTCCTCCCTTCTGGAAGTCCGACCAGAAGAAGCTAATTGTATGTATCCAGATCGAGCGCTGGACACCTATGTCCACAGAACTGCCCTGTGGACAAAGTTGGACCGACGGCCTGTGTTCCATGGTCCCCCCAGAGTGGGATATGTCCTGCAACTAAGCAGAACCTTTGTCGTTACATAGTTGAAACTATCAACGTTACCTATGGATCCTCTGGTCTTCCCCTGCTGTTGGGAGCCAAGGCTCGCTCTACACGGGATATGGCGACATCTAAGGCCTTCTTAGCAGGTGTGTCCCTCTTGGACATCTGCAATGCTGCGGGATGGTCCACGCCCTCTACATTTGCCAGAATCTGCAATCTAGATATGCAAGCCGCTCATGGCTCTTCTGTCCTCTCGCCTTAGCTGTGCTCTTCGGATACACACTAGGCAGGGGTTTGGAAGTCTGTCAGCATTGGCACATCGTTCCCCAAAGCATGCGATGCAGCTCGAGTTCCTGAAGAGGAACGCCTCTAGGTTACGAATGTAACCCTAGTTCCTTGAAGGAATGAGACGATGCGTCGCATCGCCATACTCCCGGCACCCCTGCCGGCACTTGATTCCCTACTCGAAGCTGAAGCCAGTTGTGCGGCATGTGCCTTTATAGCTTCTTGGTCACTACGACACCCCGCCCGTGACATCACACCCTTCCATTGGACAGATTACACACGATATTCAGAGTTGATATTGCCAAAGGCATTTCGACGCAGCATCTCGTTCCTTTGAGGAACTAGGGTTACATTCATAACCTAGAGCCGTTTCCTGTGTCTCACACTACATTAGAGGTGTAAACTTTCATTAGATGTTAGCCAAAAATATATGGTGTCAACCCACTTACAGCTTCCAAAGGTTTTTTTTTTTTTTTTTTTTTAATCCAAACAGTTCCAGTCACTGCTACAGGACAAGCATGTTTGCATGGACAACACTGTGGTTGTGTCGTACATCAGGGTGGTCTCTGTTAACGTCACATGTCACAGCTCGCCCATCATATACTCCTCTGGAGTCCCAGCTCAAGTTTCTGCATGCCGTCCCTATTCTAGGGGAGCTCCATCATGCAATCGTCGTTCTCTTACATCAGCTCATGTTCCCTGGGGAATGGCAACTCCATCCCGAGACAGTCTGTCTGATTTGAAGTCGATTCAGGGAAACTCAAGCAGACCTGTTTGCTTCCCGCGAGTGCTTCCCCTGCCAGCTGTATTACTACCTGATCAAAACTCCCTCGGCATGGACACACTGGCACACAGCTGGCTTCAGGCTCTATGCAAGTATGCGTTTCCCCCAGTGAGCATTCTCACACAGAAACTGTGCATCTTAACATATTTTTGATATTGCGGTCAAATCTTTCTGAGCTCTGCATAACTTGAGGATGTGCTAATGGCTTTCCTGATATTATTGATCTTCTCAGAAAAGAAGTAAGCAAACTCATGGCATTTGCTGTCAGAGAGCATTTCACTTGGGGGGGGGGGGGGGGGGGTTGTTAGACTCTCAACAGTAGCAAAAAGAGTACGAGAGATAAGTTACTGTTTATAAGGTTTGAGAAGAAAGTCTGTCTAGATGTTGCTAGTTCCACATTGAAAGCATGAAGGCTGTCTTTATAGATGCTAAAGGGAATTTCAAATTTTGTCTTCCACCATGTCTGCTTAGCTTTTCTGTATTTCTACTGCTGCTGATTTTCTCCAAGCTGATTTTTGTCTACCAGGCTTCTTGCTAATGTTCACAGAAGCAATATCATCAATAACATTCTTTACTTTTTGAGGAATCAAGGAGAAGATCAACAGAATCTCCAGAAATGCTTGATGTTGAAGAAATAGCCTTCATAAATAGCACACTGGACACTAGATTCAGTTGTAGTAGATATCAATATATCAAAGAAAAGACAGAAGTAATCAGATAAGTGCTACATCCTTAATAATAATGGAAATGTTTAGACCTCTACTGATGAGTAAATCTAGAGTATGGCCTCGACTGTGTGTGGGTCCATGCACAAGCTGAATCAGGTCAAAAATGTTTAAAGCAGTTATCATTTATTTTGCATTATCTATGTAAAAATAAAAATCCCCTGCAATACCAAAACAGTACAACTCTGAGGAAATCATTTATAGCATTTCTGTTATGTCTTCATCAAAGGATGGAGAGTATTTTGGAGGCCGTAAATAATGATAAACAGATTTTGCATGGAGCACCTTTCAGCACAATCCTTAGATATTTAAAAGACAAGTACTGACCAAATGACAGTTGTTAGGAGGGACTGTTTCATTGAGGTCTGTTGCACTCAGCTGTCTTCTAGTAATGCTTAATTTAGAAACACAACATCCAGGTTGTTTGGGGTTATCATTGATCAGAAATAATTATATTTATTTCAGTGAGTCAGTGTTTAAAAATGCTAACTTGATGGCATTGCTTTTTTTCTCAACAGCAGTCTTAGTTTAATGCATTATAGGCTGCAAATTAGATGGGTCAGCTGTAAGGTGTCACATGATAAAAAAAGAAATAGTGAAAGATACAGGCATACTGGGTTCCCACTTGCTCTGTAAACATTTGTGAATGCTGCTGCTATCATAGCGGGGACCCAACACATATCTCTGAGAGCTGCTATCAGTTTTGGTTCACCTAAAGCTGATGGGGGTTTTGGCCCTAGTGTTGTGGCACTGGCTGGAGAGCTCTCACAGGAGAAGGAGGGCGAACTGGGCCCGCAGGTTTGGTGGTTGTTGGGCACGCCATCTTTAGGTACTCAGGAGTGAAACCTTTAGGGTTAAAACTTGTACTCTTGAGTTGACTTACTCTGAGATGGGAAACTCTAGAGTTTTCTGGTTAAGAACAGCTGAATTGTGTAAGTTCAGTCAACTCTGAGTAGGTTGACTGAGTTTAGCACATGCCCAACACGTTATTACTTACACTAGTGATGGGAAGTTCGGATCATTTTACCAACTCAAATTTTTTTTCGAGTCATTTAGTTCATTTTTATCAAAATCTAAATTAAAATATTATATGTAACTTCCCTAACATGTCTACTAGTACTTACGCAAACGTTGATCACATTACAAACAATACAAAACTATAATGCTATAAGAAACAGAAAAAAATCTTTCATTGTTTATCTGGGTCTTCAGTATATGATTAGCTCACCTCACCTCTTATCTGACAAGTCTTCAGGTTTGAGCTGTTCCTTCATCACATGACAGCCCCATAAGCTTTAACTTATGCAGTCTGAGCCCTGGACTTTTGTTGCCCAGGAGGCCTACAGAGCATAAATTGATTGTGTTTTAGACCGATTGTTTTCCGCTTTATCTAGTTAGTCTTGATGGCTGTTTTTATTTGTGTTCTTAGTTCTGTTCCGTGGGCCTATTTCAGTAAGGACGTAAATCTGAGTTAAACTTGAACACTAAGTTGACTTACCCTGAGATTGAAACTTCAGTTTTCAGTTTCAGAACAGCTGAACTGAGCTCAATCAACTCTGAGCAGGCTGACACTGACAGTGCATTCCAAACGGGATATCACCCTCCGAAGTGAAAAAAATGTCTGCCATATCAAAGTGCAGATCCAAACGGAAGTGCTCAAAACTAGCCAGTGTCTTTTGGAATGAAAGATTTCAACTTATGGACACTTCGGCTCGCATGATTCTCTGCACAGATTCGTTGCACGATGACAGCTCCTCCGGGCACGGCATGATGACGCATAAAGGGCATTTCAAGAAACAGTTTTTTGGTCCCCAACACCCCAACACCCCAACACCCTTCCACCCATCGAAGCTTTCACTCCAGAGGTTAAACACTTTGAAGGGATTAGGGCATAGGGATGAACCCTTCCAAATGGAACACAGGTTGAGTTAAGCACATGTGCCATGACTATAAAAAGTCATGATCAATGGAATTACCATAGCACTGGCAAAAATAGGTCCACATATTTCAAAAGTTAAATGCTTAAACACTGTTATAATACCAGAGGTGAACTGGCAGAACAGTAAGCTATTGAACTAATCTAACTTTCATTGATATTACACTAATATCACACTGGTTGTGGAGAGGATAACCCCTAGGGAACCCCTTGCAAAATCTGTGAAAATTTGAATAATAAAAATAGAATTCTAATCCTAAGAGTCAAATAAAATGGTGCTGGTGAAGCATTGTCTTTTTTTTTTTTTTTTTATTATTTTGTGATCATATATTGTTTTGTGTGTGTATACTGTAGGCTATCATTACATTACATTTAGTCTTTTAGCAGACGCTTTTATTCAAATTGACTTACAAATGAGGACAATGAAAGCAATTGAAAACAACAAGAAATTATATATAAGTGCTATAACAAGTCTCAGTTAGCATAAACAGATTACACATAGCAAGGACTTTTAAATAATAAAAAAAAACAAAAAAAACAAAAAAACAGAATAGAAAAAGAATAGAGCAAGCTATAGAGATCCTTTTTATAATTGTATAATAGAAAATAGAATACAAAAAGATTAGAAAGGCAATTGAATAGTATAGAACAGAGAAAAAGCAAGCTAGTGTTAGTTTTTTTTTTTTTTTTTTTTTTTTTAGAATAGAATTAGAACAGTAAGTGTTAAAGTTAGAGGGTCAAATGAAGATGGAAGAGATGGGTTTTAAGCCGATTCTTGAAGATGGCTAAGGACTCACCTGCTCGAATTGAGTTGGGCAGGTCATTCCACCAGGAGGGAACATTTAATTTAAAAGTCTGTAAAAATTATTTTGTGCTACTTTGGGATGGCACAATCAAGCTATATATAATGTTAATATATAATATATAAGTATATTTAATATGACACCAAATAAGATGATGTCAAAAATCCCAATTAGTTTTAACCACCTGGCTCCATTCTGGTATCCAACCTCCAATCAATATGTCATGGACAGAAACAAGTTTGGGTCTTTTTTTATTATTATTATTATTAGTAGTAGTAGTAGTAGTAGTAGTAGTAGTAGTAGTATTGTCATTAAACAACATTTTCCACACAGTAGTACTTTCTCAACATATTTTTAGTAGTTAAATCATTTAGGAAACAGATGTTTCACACTGACTTTAAAAATCATTAACAGCAACAGACAAACTATAAACCCTGCTGGAATATGCATGGGGCATTCATGTTACACATGTCAGAATGGGTCTTTTGGAAGAGTGAACACACAATAATCTGTTTTGTACGGAAATATTGGTATGAAAAATAAATAAATGAATAAAATTCTTAAATGAAAATAAATTAAAAATCCTATGGCCAAAAATGAATAAAGTGAGACTTAAAGATGATTCCAAGGGGAATGTACTGTCAGCTGAAATAAATGATTGAATATGCATCTTAAAATCACCTAGTTGTTTTGACATTTCTCTGAAAGATCACATTTAAAACAAAAACATAATAATAAATAATAATAAATATTTCACTTCACGGTGTCCATTGAAAAGGCAACAATGTCAACACAGCATATATATTTTGATGATAAAAAATCTCACGCCTTAATTGTTAACACATCAACGTAAAGTGAATTTCAATCATGTCCTGAGAAACATAATAAGAGATGTCAGCATACTATATGGAAGAATGGATTACTGTTTTCACATATGCTATGCCTTGCCATTGCACATAATACAAATTGTATATTATGTGCTTTTTTCACTCAACTCCAGAAAAAAATGATTACCTTGCAAAATGTGTGCACACTTTAATGGTTTTAACACCCTAGTGTGTTTCCATAAGTGATAAAGATGCAAATCAGCGACTGGCAGGAGAAAATAAAAATGTTAACTCTTTCTGCACAGGGCTTTATCATGGTTATATATCTGTTAAATATCATGGAATTAATAGAAATCATCTTTATTCTGAACTGACTTGTAATGTAGTGTTGAAGTAATAGAACAGTGAAACTTAAGCTAAAATTGTTTGTTTGTTCTTTTACACTCAGTTAATTTCAGTTTAAATCCCAACTCAATTCGAGCAGCTGAGTCCTTAGCCAACTTCAAGAATCAGCTAAAAACAAATCTCTTCCATCTTTATTTGACCCTCTAACTTTAACACAAAAATCTAAAATATTTGTCATTTTTAGATTTGCAATCTATTAATTTACTGTTTGTTCCCCTTCAGGATTTCAATCTTAGTCAAAAGACTATGGGAGCCTTTAGCATGACCACGCTCTGAATCACGTGTGTAATCAGTCCAGTGGATGGGCGAGACCTCATGGGCGGGGTGACGTAGAAACCAGTAAGCTTAAAAGTACGTGCGGTGAAGACAGTGTCAGCTCTCTGTCGTTAAGCAAGCACTCTGTGTGCATGAGTTGTTATTTGTTGTGAGTCTGTCACGGTTGGTAAACCGTGATCTCGAGGTGTTTGCACTTTGTTGCACCCTCAATCACCCCTGTATGAGGAGCTGTTACAGGTGGTTACTCATGCCATCGCCAATTAAGCATTGAGTGCCCTGCCAAGAAACAGGCTGAGCAAGTCAGAAAAGAAAGTTTGAAGAATGCTTTCTGCGGAGCAGATGGAGCCTGCTTTTCTTCCTCGAAATCCACATTGAGCAAATATGGCAGGTCTGAATGATCACGGCTACAGGGCAATGCCCCGGCTTGTGCAGATGCTTGTGAGCTATCTGTCCTCTAGCATGGCATCATCCCTGAAGGCTCCAGCATTGCACTTCAACACTGGTGTGCACTTTTAAAAAAGAAAACAAACATAACCCCAGGTATTTATTCAATACAGTGGCTAAATTAATGACAAAAAAATTCAAAAATTTTGACGTTTCCCAACATCACAGCAGTAATGACATTATGAACTACTTTACTTCTAAGATCGATACTATTAGAGGCAAATTTTGTAACCGTGCAGCCGTCAGCAATAGTTCATCAGAAAGTGCACTATAGATCCCCCGTAGTACTCTCACAATTCTATTCCTTCTTAGAGAAAAGGTATCAGTGAGGATTTCCAGTCAGGATTTAGACTGTATCATAATACTTATCAACTGATTGTGGTTGTATCTTTCTATTAGTGCTATTGGATCTTAGCACTGCGTTCGACACTGTTGACCACAACATTATTTTGCATAGACTAGTAAACTTTGTTGGCATTAATGGAAGTGCATTAGCATGGTTTAAAGCGTACTTATATGACCGCCATCAATTCGTAGCTGTGAGTGAAGAGGTATCATATTGATCACAAGTGGAGTATGGAGTACCTCGAGGCTCTGTACTAGGGCCGTTACTCTTCACACTTTACATGTTACTCTTCAGGAGACATCATCAAGAAACACAGTGTTAGCTTTCACTGTTATGCTGATTATACTCAGCTCTATATTTCTTTGTGAAACATCCCATTTTGAAAAACTAACAGAATGCATAGTCAATATAAAAAACTGGATGTCGAGTAAAAAACAGAGGTGTTAATTATATGACCTAAAAACATTTAGATTTACATTTAGTCATTTAGCAGATTCTTTTATCCAAAGAGACTTACAAATGAGGACAATGGAAGCAATCAAAATCAACAAAAGAGCAATGATACGATACCAAGTTCTATAATAAGTCTCAGTTAGTTTAAACACAGTACACATAGCAAGGGCATTTAAATAATATAATAAATAAAAATAAAACTGATAGAATAGAAGAAAAATAGAGCAAGCTAGTGTTTCTTTTTTTTTTTTTTGAGAAAATAAATAAATAGTGAATGCTAAAGTTAGAGGGTCAAATAAAGAGAGAGTTGTTTTAAGCCAATTTCTTGAAGATGGCTAATGACTCAGCTCCTTGAATTGAGTTGGGCAGGTCATTCCACCAGGAGGAACATTTAATTTAAAAGTCCATAAAAATGACTTTGTGCTTCTTTGGGATGGTACAATCAAGCGACAAATATCAGTAATGTATGGACTAGGACAAAGATAGAAAAATAAATCTTGATACATTACCATTGCAGAATGATAAAAACACTTTACATTTAACAACGATGCCTTACTGCCAATTAAACTTCAATAGCTATTAAATCCTGTAAAAGCATAAAGTCCTCGCACAAAGAATTTTGCTGAATTTTTATGTTATGAGTGAGCATACATTTTTTATAGGACATTAAATCACGGGGAACAAACTAAATTAACAATAGTAGTAAATATAACCTCCAAGTCCAGACATTGATGAAGCTTACGAGGAAATCCGGAGATGAAGTCACCTATGATAGGAAGTACATAAAAACAGATTATATAAAAAGGCTTTTGCAAGTGCAAGTTCCAATATGGAGTACTTTAATGCTCGCCGCGCAGAAAGACGCCAGCTAATGCCACATAGCTATGCTAGAGCTAATCGTCTTAAATATGTCCTGAGAATAGTAAAAGAATTACAGTTTACACAAAAGTACAATGAAATGATTAGTCAAAATAATGTGTATTGGGAAAACTTTAGTTTTAGGGCATAGCAAGAAAACGTGTCCATTTACGTTCATGCTCTTATTCAGAGGATTCTGGTGCAGAAATAGACAGCGAAGACTTCTTTGCAGAATGGTCTATGCGACAGGAGAGACTTAAATCATAATACTTACCCCATTCCAGTATGAAGCATTCAGGAATTGTTGTAGATAGACGCGGATGAAACAATGACTGAATAAACAAAGATGAAAGCTTAAGATTAAGACAACAAATACATTTAGGCCCGATCCCAATTCTACCCCTTAGCCCTTGCCCTTTTTTTTGTCTTGATTCTCTTTTGGTTGGAGGGGAAGGGGAAAGGGGAAGGGACAGATAGCCCTTCAAACGAAGATTTTCAAGGACCACACTTCAAACGAAGAGGTATGAATTATCTCGGAAACATGGCTGCTACAGCAAACAAAAAGGCACACAAATGTAAGCTTTTCTGGCACAAATAAAGATTTTACTGAAAAGTAATAATTTGTTTTATGTTACATTCAATTGTGAGTTCATATTAACGGTCATTTTACTCAAAGAAATGTTTGCAAATATTTATCGCTAATATTTGCTAACGTCATATCATGCATGATAGTGCCATAGCATATGTCTGATCAGGGAGATAACTGCCATAGACATTGATGGGGGCTCATCACCCCAATAATTAGAAATCGCTAAACCATTTTCTCAAATATTGCCTATTCGAGAGAGAGAGAGAGAAAGAGAGAGAGAGAGAGAGAGAGAGAGAGAGAGAGATGGAAGTGGCGTGTATTCGCGTCTGTGCATTTATCTTTTTAGAGCAAGTTTACTTAAAAACAGCGATTATATCCTCTTGTCCGCGGCAAATATAATGTAGCGATTCAGTATTTAAACTGTAATTAATAAAAGTCGTGGGGCAGCGTTGACAAGTTTATTTTCTCCTTGATGTGTAAGCTGCGTGATTTCCGATATGGGTGTGTCAATAAGCGATTCATTAAACCAGAAATATAATTATAGGCTATAATGCACACCAGATGTGTGTATTGTAAGAGCTAGACGATGAATGATGGCGTGTGACATCATGGTAGTGGTGTCCCATCCTTAGGGGAATATTTTCTCCCCTACCCCTTGACTGTTGCAAGGGACAGGGGTAAGGGGAAGGGGAAGGGGTATTGAATAGAATTGGGATTGGGCCTTAGTGTGCTAGACATAGCATATTTTCACAGAAATTAATAATGCAAGCAACAAACTTTATCAGTATAAAATATTTATGTCTTTATTAACAAGCCTTAATATGCCACATTACTAAAGAGTTATTC
The DNA here is from genome assembly GCF_023724105.1 of Carassius gibelio. Lineage (NCBI taxonomy): Eukaryota > Metazoa > Chordata > Actinopteri > Cypriniformes > Cyprinidae > Carassius > Carassius gibelio. The sequence goes on along the minus strand of NC_068413.1, from coordinate 24,773,000 downwards.
CAAACATCTTAATTATGCAGAGCGAGTCTTCTAGATAAAAAAGCAGGAAATGCCCAGTGCTTTATCTTGAATGTGTGAGTATGTAACCTTGCAGAGAATAAAATTAATGCCCAAGCGCTGCAAGTGCATAAAACCAAAATTATACTTATAATGCTGTAGACTGATGAAGTGATGGAGGCGAGATGCCGAAGGAGACCGGCAGCCTTTTTTCTGTCTGCAGGTCCGGAGAGACTTCATTCGTGCAGGTTCACGTGAGCGTACAGATGAAATATTTTGTTGATTGAGACCCAAGTAGCACCGATGCGACAGCTTGCAAAGCACAAGTCCGCTGTTTTTTCAGCGGAATTGGGCTTTTTTAACACTGCTGCTGCGGGTTGCTTTTCCTGCACGTGGGTTGAGGTGACCCCAATAATGTCATATTTAGCCCCTGGAATGTGATTTCTACCGCGGAACCCCTTTTTGAAATGCGATTGGGCTAGTTTTTAGTAGTTGGCGATTTTGAGAAAATCTGGTGTAGCAGGCATAGCTGCCTAGTTAATGTTGGTAACAACTTGATTACTTACTGCATGGTAATCACCTAATTAGATCCAGGTGCGCTATAAGGTGCGTGAGTGAATAAGGAGGGTTTCTGAGTTGCTGGGAAGCGTGTTGACTGCTGCAGACTTCGACGGCGTCTTTCCGAGCTGTTCCCGCATGGGGATCTTTTGAGCCACACACAATTTTGTATGCATCCTGGGCTGTGTTTATCCATTTGTGGTAAGACGTTGGAAGGGCTGATTTACTAGTATTCAGGTGGATAAACTATTGATTTAATGGAGGAATATTCGCGATAAGACTTGTTTGCTACATAGTGTTCCCCTCTGTTTTAGTTGAAGGGGTCAAGAGCTGGTAATATGTCTACATGATTACAGCGAGCTGAGTGGGACCGCAACTGGGCTTCCCCTTCCTGTTTGGTCTTTTATCTTCGGGTTTCAAGTACCTTCGCACTGTTGCGCGTGGCCGTGATGTTCCGCCTTGCCTAATTCGCGCCTGCTTGACCAGTCTGCATCCAGTGAACTTGACGTCTGGAGATTGTGAGACCCGAGTGAATGAATACATAAATTGATGTAAGATTGTGTGTGTGTGCGTTCGTTTATTGTTGGAAGTGTGCGTGAGAAATAATAAATCTTTTTTTTTTTTATTATTGACTTGATTTGTGACAGTTTGATGTTAATTTGTATAATTTTTGTTGGATTGCCTAGGAAGGAGTGCTGACCACTCTAGGTCCAAGTTAATGGGTACCCTTGTTCACTGAGTGATTTTAATTCTTAATTTTCCGTCACCTGAATGCACGTGTGCTTGTGGTGCAGTGAGTACATCAGTGTACGTTTGTTATTTCTCCTCGCCTTCTGACAAGTAACCTTTTTTGGATTGTATGATTTTGTTTATTTTCTTTTACTTTAGTTTTGATTTGAGCCATATTAACCCCTTGTGTACTGAAGTGTGTGTGTGTGTGTGTGGAGTTTTAGTTAGCCATAAAGTGTTATTTTTTATATATTCACGTCTCTGCTCTATCTTTGTGAGAACTAACCTGTGTCCTTACTGGACCATTATTTCCCTGGGTGAAATTCCCAGGGTGGCGTAGTCGGTGTTGTAATTAATTGAGTCTTGAGCAACGAAACCCACCACTTGGGTGCCACACTGGCAACCCTGGAAAGCACTTGGAACTCCGCCAATGATTCACATCCTCTGCCGAGAAAACTCAGAAGTCTGTATATCCTCCAACACGAACAACCGCAAACATTAATTTTTACAGAGCATCAACGGAGTTGTGCAAGTGTTTTTGTTTGTTCCCTGCATTTCAAAGATGCTTGTTTTACAAACAAGGCCCAGTTTGACGCCGGATTTGCATATTGTTTATTTCTTAAGGATAATGCAATGCAATCCCAAAGGAAAATGGTCACGATTGTGTGTTGAAACCGCAGGCGGTGAGTAAAACTGCTTCAAATATCTCGGTGTTAACTTCGCTATCGGCACGTAAGGACATCAAGTAAACATCATGCGATGTTGGCATCAAACTGCACTTTCCACATTTACACCTTTAAAAAAAAAAAAAAAAAAAAAAGACGACACAAAGTGGAACTTAGTCATTTTCCGAAACAGCTAAGCAAATGTATACAGTTTCAATACATACTACATAGAGACGTCCTGCTGTAGTTGTTGCTGCTGCTGCTGCTGCAGCTCTTGTTCAATTTCAGCCTCGGGATCTGATTCTGGATCATAAATATACGGCTGAATCTGACTGTTAGCCATGGTTTGTTTTGGATGTTTTTTTCCTCAAGGTAATGTCACAGCTTCCAGATGCTCTCAACGCAAAAGCTTACTCGCGCTCGTGATTCTTTAGCTCCGGCCACACATCACGCCTCCAGCCGCTCGTGTTTTTCCAGGAAAAAACGGTACAGACTATCTTTCTCTTATAAATATAATAAAACTAAAGACTTTTTGGAGTTATAAAGGATGCAGTACTACTCTATAGGTACTCAAGATTAAGGTACCCCCCCCCCCACTTAAGTAGTGGAGTTATACGAGTCTGTCTAAATGTTGAGGGAAAAACACCAGTGTGGAGGGATATGTTAATGATGTGAGTGGGTGCAGGTACAACTGCAGGAGAAATGGCTTGAAGGAGATGAGATGGAATAGGATCAAGGGACAAGTAGTTGGATGATTAGAAAGGATGAGTTAAGAGACTTCTGCCTCAGGGAGTGAAGAGAAGGATGTGAAAGAGTATGTTTGCTGGTGAGAGGTGCTTGACGGATTGTGTTGTGGAAAATTGTGCACTGATGTTTTTAATTTTATTAATTAAAAACATGGCAAAGTGAGTTATTAAAGTTAATGCAGGAGGAGGAGGAGAAGGACAAAGGAATGAGGGAAATCTTTGAAAAAGAGTTAGACAAATTGTTAGTTTTTTTTTTATGTTTGTTCTGTTTATGTAGTTGTTTATTCACTGCAACAAACGGATGGTGGTCAGATACGTACGATTTGAACCATGCTAATGCACTTCCATTAATGCCAGCAATGTTTTCTAGTCTATTCAAAATAATGTTGTAGTCAATTGTGTCGAACACAGCACTGAGATCCAAAAGCAGTAATAGAGAGATAGAATGGTCATATGATAAGAGTAGGTCATTTATAAATCTAAGGAGAGTAGTCTCAGTACTATGATACAGTCTAAATCCTGACTGGAAATCCTCACAGATACCATTTTTCTCTAAGAAGTAATATAATTGTGAGGATAATCCCTTTTCTAGTATCTTGGAGAAGAAAAGGAAGATTCAAGATCAAGGAAGGAAGATTCAAGTCTGTAATTTAACTAGTTCTTTGGGGTCTAGTTGTGTTGTTTTTGATGACAGGCTTACCGTATTTTACGGACTATAAGTCACTTTTTTTTTCATAGTTTGTATGGTCCTGCGACTTATAGTCAGGTGCGACTTATTTATCAAAATTAATTTGACATGAACCAAGAGAAAACATTACCATCTACCGCCGCGAGAGGTTGCTCTATGCTGCTCAGTGCTTCTGTAGTCTACACTGAACTCATAGAGCACCCTCTCGCGGCTGGAGACGGTAATGTTTTCTTTTGATTCTTGGTTCTAAATAAATGCGACTTATAGTCCTGTGCGACTTATATATGTTTTTTCTCATCACAACATTTTTTTGGACTGGTGCGACTTATGCTCAGGTGTGACTTTAGTCCGAAAAATACGGTAATAACAGCCACTTGAAGGTTTTGGGGACGAAACAGACCCTCAGCCAGTTGACCGTGGATGCCTTTTACATTGCTTATTCTTAGTCCTCTATCTCCTTTCATCTCTGGGGGTCAAGGCTCACTCAACTAGAAGTTTGGCGGCCTCCAAGACATTTTTAGTAGGAGTATTTATGCTGCTCGCTGCCTTGGGGAACCATGTTTGCATGCATAATCTAGAGAATTTTTTGTATTCTATCTGTTTTCTTTTAATCAGAGCCGGACAGTAACTGAGTACATTTACTTGAGTACAATACTTAAGTACAATTTTGAGGGATCTGTACTTTACTCAAGTATCATTTTTGGGGAGTACTTATTACTTTACTAAAGTACATTTGAGAGGCAAATATTGTACACTTTACTCTGCTACATTTCTATCCATAACCATAAGTACCCATTACTTCTTCGGCTCCATCCACATTGAGACGGAGCTTATCCCAATCTAATCTTTTTTTTCCATCGTCTCAAGAAATATACGTGTCCACACGAAACCGCAAAATGATGTAGTATACATGCCAGACCAGCATGTGCCGCTGTAATTCTGCCACAGATATACACTTAAAACGGAGAAGAAGAAATGGATTTGATTATAAACCTTGCCCGTGGTACACAAACGAACATGGAACAATAAATGCATTAATGCAAAGGCGGCATTTTCAAATATATCCACTCTAGGACCCGGTTTCAAAACATCGGTTCGTTTGGACGAAAATGCCTGTCCGCTAAAAAATTTGTGCGACAAAAAGAAAAGGAAAAAAATAAAAATCTCGGAAATCCTATCAAACGTGATTGGATAGTGCAGGCAGCTCTGATTGGGAAAGCATATCAGCAATCACCTTCAGCTTTCCGCCAAAGACTTCATGACATTTGATTGAATTGAAGTACAGTACACACACACACAGAGTTGTCACACATAGATTGTGTGTGTGAGAATGGTGTTATTCAGCTGAAAGTATTTTCTTTGAACCTCTGGTCTCCACAGAAATCTTTGTCCGATAATGACAAAGAAACTGTCTTTTGTACATATATATGGACCAAAATGAACTTCAAAATGATTTCTAAATGAATATCAGTCCATCGCTTAACCCCATATTCATTTATATGAAACCCACACATTTGACTATCATGTTTAATCACTTATTGTGTATGTCTTTTAATAACTATTGGATAGCTTAAGGATACATATTCATGTTTCATATGTATGTGCTCGAATCTGCTTGCTTGAAGTAGTCATGGCCATCAGTTATTTGTCAAATGTATCATATTCTTGTTATAGGAATCATGTCCAAAATTAGACCCTGCAAGAGCAGGAAAATTCAGACCATGTGCTTGATAAGATGACATGATTTATGATACCCCCGAGCCAAGGCAATATCTGATTGGTCAAGACAACATTTGAGGTGTGGCCAACAGGCCAGTTTAAATACTTAGGACACCATAAAATCTTGCTTTTAGTTTTTAGCTATGCGTTTAACTTCTGCTATTAGTCATGCCAGCTTTTAGTTTACTTTTAGCTTTTAGCTTGTAGCTTTCCTTCCTAGCTTTAGCTTTTAGACATGCTTTTAGTCAACACTTTACGCGTTCTTTGAGCACGGTTTCCAGTGTGATTCGGCCTGCACGCCTGCTGCTACTTAACCACGATGAGAAGGAACACCACACCACCTAATCTCGTTAAACTTTACTTCTTTTCTTTTCTGTTTGAGAGTTTCGTGTTCTGAGTTAAGTTTTGTAACGCCGTGTCTCCGGAATCTGACCTCGAGAGCCCATTCAACTTCAACCAGCCACACAACTCTCCATCGTCAGCCAACGCCCAACCAAGGGCTTCCCAAGACGTCACTTCAACGACTACTGAACTTCCAGCCAATCAGCGACATCGGGATACCCCTTTCAACGACAACAAAGGGGACTCCCTTTTCACAGGAGACGCAAGTAACTTTACCTCCAGACTGTGACCTTTACTGGTGTATCTAATATAATTTTAACTTTATTGAGGAACTCAATGCGAGGGCTAATTACGTGATTGATGGTTGTTCATGTCTATGCAATTTAACGTATTGCTGTAAACTTGGGATTCCACATTTCCATTTTCTTAAACTCATCTTTCCCTAACTTTCGATCTTCCTGCAACTTGTGTCAATGTGTGAGTGTGTGCGTTCATGTGTTAGATTAGTTTATATGTCTTAGATTTATCTAATAAAGCCTTATTCATATTGAAAAGAGAAGTATCTTGTGTTTTGTGCTTACAAGTTAATGTCTTAAACTTCGATCTTGTTACTGTGCTAATTGATAGTGCGCGCACACACACACACACACACACACACACACCACCCCGCTCGCTGCTAGTGCAAGCACAAAAGTAGTCCTGGCTCGCACGTGTAGTCTGTCAGATACCCCGCTGCCAATCAAATTACGGCGTTTATTGTACTGTCGTCATTAGGGTTGCCACCCGTCCCTTAAAATACGGAATCGTCCCATATTTGAGAATAAAATAGCGCGTCCCGTTTTGAATCAATACTGGACGGGGTTTGTCCCGTATTTCCGGAGTTGTCTTCAATGCAAGTATAGGTCTCTGCAGGAAAGTAATGGGAGTTACCAGATCAAGGTGTTTTTACACCATGATACCTGATTGGTCAATGCAGCATCTCATGCAGATCATCCCACCGGCATTCTGTGAAGACTCGTCCTATTCTGCCCCTGATTGGGTAATACTCGCTGCCATCGGTGGATTGATTGGTTTGTTTCAGGTTCACAGCCAATCAGAGTCAGAGGAGGGCAGGTCTCTTGGCAGGGAGTCGATTTGAAAGAATGGCGGAGGCTGCTGCAGATACCCCACCGCGTCCAGCGCTGAAACGAAAGCGGACACAAAAGTACCGACGAAAGTGGGAAGAATCAAATACTTGGCTGGAAAGTGTCAGCGGAAATGAGTATCAAGAACAATTTGTCTGCGAGTGTTCTCTGTTGCGCACGGTGGCTTTTCAGATGCTCGACAGCATGCCTCAGGAGAACAACATTCATACACTTTATAATAAGGTTCATTTATTAAACATTAGTGTATTAACTAACATTAAATAACAGTGAGTAAGAAATACATTTGTTACAGTATTTATTAATATTTGTTAATGTTAGTTAATAGAAATAAAGCTGTTCATTGTTTGTTCAGGTTAGTTCAGTGCATTAACTAATATTAACAAGATTTTAATAAAGTATTATTAAATGTGGAAATTAACATGAACAAAGATGAACAATTGCTGTATAAGTGCTGTTAATTATTAGTTAATGTTAATTAATATAGTTAACTAATGAACCTTATTTTAAAGTGTTAGCGATTTTGTTTATTACGGTTAAGGTGTACAGTCAGACACATAAGCATTATTTTAATAAGAGATAAGATAGAGATATTTAATAATAAAAATATAGTGCCTAAGTGAAGTAAATAAACAACTTAACTAATTTAAATGATTGCATTATTCAATAGGCTACTGTAGAATGAACAATTGACTATATAAAATAGATTAACTTACCAACAATAATAAAGAAAGAAAAAAATGTGTGTTTTACATGAATTTAGAAATGTTTATAGATCGGTTATTTATTATGTGGTTTCACTGTTTGGATGGTTTTACTGTCTGCAAACAATGACAAATATTTTATCCAAAATCTGTGTTCATGCCACCTTATACAATTACTAAAGTTCATTAGCAATTAATGTTTTTATGAAAACATGTTTTAAGTTGTGATTTACCATCACTGACACGTCATCGGACGTATCTAATCTTCCTTTCATAGGCAAAATTATAGAAAAGGTAGTTTTTAGTCAGCTGAACAAATACTTAAACTCAAATGGATACATGGACAATTTTCAATCTGGTTTCCGACTGCATCACAGCACAGAGACAGCACTCATTATGATAATAAATTGTATTCGCTTAAATTCGGACACTGCCAAAATATCGTTGCTGGTGTTGCTAGATCTTAGTGCTGCGTTTGACACTGATAGTTGGATGTGCCAGAACTTTTTTCAGTTAAGCAAGGAAAAATCTGAAGTTATTGCATTTGGAAACAAAGATGAAGTTTTCAAGGTGAAAGCATACCTTGAATCTAGGGGTCAAACAATTAAAAACCAAGTCAGGAATCTTGGTGTGATGCTGGAGACAGACCTTAGTTTCAGTAGTCATGTCAAAGCAGTAACTAAATCAGCATAACTATCATCTGAAAAACATTGCAAGAATTAGATGTTTTGCTTCCAGTCAAGACTTGGAGAAACTTCCCACATGGCAAAAACCTATATAAATATATTTGTTTCAATATAGGTTTTGATATAGGTTTTTAATATATGTGACATATATAAAATAAGCAGTTTTCCTATATTATATGTACATATATGTACATATATGCACACATATGTACCTATATAGGTATATGCATGCACATATATATGTACATTTATATACACATATATGTACACACACACACACACACACACACACATACATATATATACATATATATGGAATCAAGGGCTATTTGACCAAGAAGGATAGTGATGGGGTGCTGCGCCAGATGACCTGAACCCAATCGAGATGGTTTAGGGGTGAGCTGGACCGCAGACAGAAGGCAAAAGGGCCAAAAGTTGCTAAGCCTCTCGCGGGGAACTCCTTTAAGACTGTTGGAAGACCATTTCAGGTGACTACCTCTTGAAGCTCATCAAGAGAATGCTAAGAGTGTGCAAAGCAGTAATCAAAGCAAAAGGTGGCTTTTTTGAAGAACCTAGAATACGACACATTTTCAGTTGTTTCACACTTTTTTGTTATGTATGTGGCAAGTGTAATGTTGTTACACTAGATTATTGAAATTATTATTAACTAAAAGCACCAATACAAGAGGCTTTTATTTTGAAATTGGTATCAGGAATAATTGCACAGTGAAGTCATGTGATCACAAGCACAAAACTATTGTTATTTTTCTTTCTTTTTACATATATAATTTGTATTTCTTTTGTTATTAGTTTGATTTTCCTTATGGAATTGTTAATCTATATTAAATGTTTAGGAAGAACTGTTTACGTGAGTTACGTCGTGTGTTAGTGCTAGGGAAGAGCTGATGTAATTTCCTGTGCTCTCTCTCTTTCGCGGGATGTCGTTGCGATGAGACACACTGCTAGACCTGATATTCTTCTGTTACTACCTGATGGTGTCTGTTATACTTTGATACAGAAACGTCGCTGAAAGTAAACCATGTGACAACTGCATCATGGTGTGAAGTCTCTTTTATTATCAAAACACACAATGCAGAAGGAAACCCACTACACAGTGGTGCCGTGACCCACCGTTTGGTTTGCTGGTAGCTGACCGCCTGGAATGCTGAAAGTGTGACCGTCTTTCCTGGGACTGTGCTGACGTCATCGTGATCTGCGGGACTGGAGCTGATCATTAGTGACTGGTTTGGACTCTTGACTTTTTTTTTTCTTCAAAAAGGGACCATTTTTTTCTGGAAAAGAATTAATGAGTTTTGATTTCAGATCAAATTTATTTGTGTTTATTAAGAAAATTGAGAGAATTTGTTATGACAGATGACAAGGAGGAGAGGTTCGCATTTGAACACCGCATGATGGCTGGTAGAGGAAGGGGTGCGCTCCTGACCACACCTGACCGTGGTTTTCAGCTTATGGGTCCTGTGTATGCAAGCACTGGGAGGGGTGGAAAGCTGAGATTGTCAGATGCTAGACTCAACGTAAGCTGCAGTCCAATAACAAAACCTGGTAGCCCAGAGTGTACAAAACATGAATCTCAAGTTACATGAGTAGCCTCATCAGACAAATTGGATCTGAAATTGGTGAAGCTATCAGGGACAGTTTGTTGCAAAAAAAAAAAGAAGTGGTAGAATCTGAAAGGGTTGAAGAAGTAATGAATAGACTAATGGGGAGGGCCTGGGACATCATTAAGGTTTGGCTGAGCAACAGAATAGTTACTCCAACTGTTGATGCTGTGTTCACAGTTTTGAGACACCATTTTAGTGATTCCAGTAGCTCAGGAATGCCTTTAGCCGATTTCTACTCTGTGAAACCTTACTCCAATGAGAGCTCTCTGGATTATTGGATAAGGTTGAACAAAGCAGCTGAGGTGGCTGAGCAAAGTCTTAGAGAGGAGGGAAGAACATTAGAAAGTAAGAAGTAAACCTGCACAGTCGTGGACAGCTTCTGAGGTCCAAGAGAGATTGGATGAGATGCTTAGGGAGCAGAAAGTGACAAAGCGAATTGCGTGTCAACAAACAGTCAAGGTTCTGGAGCCAATTGATGATACAACTTCTCTGTCTCCTCATAGGTCAGAAACAGCCTCACCAGCAACCGATAATAGCACTTTAGACAAAGTCCTGAACATGTTGGAAAAGGCTCTTGTGTGCAATGCTCAATCCGTGCGTGGTGGTTGGCCCAATAATTTTAACAAACAGAGCCGTGAATGTAGAGTTTGTACCACCAAAGATCACAGTACTACTGCTCACTGTAAAATGTATAATCTCTGCTTTAAGTGTTTTTCTTCTGGGCATATGAGCTTTAATTGTGAGAAAATCATGCCCAGGGAAAATCCTGGCAGACAAGGAGTTGACGCACCTCAGGGAAACTAGAGAGCCTCCATTGGAGGGAGGGCAATGTGGGGCAAAATGAAAGTTCCTCCTTCGATGCTGATGTTGAATCGGTTTATTCATTTTATTGTGAGAGTGAAAGCAAAGATAAAACTCTGATTTTTCAAAATACTATTCAGTCAATGCAGAATGACAGTCTGTTTTATACTAGTGTTTTTGTACAGGACAAAGTTTGTCTTAAGGGGATGCTGGACAGTGGCTCTATGGCGACTACTTTGAGTGCCAACGTGGTACCTCAAATGAGAGAAGTTGGAGTCCTGGATCAGGAGTTATTTCCCCTATCAGACATTGTCCTGATTTGGTACGGTGGGAAGCAGACTAGTCCTGAAGGTATTTGTGATCTGAAACTTGAGGTGTATGGATTTAGTTTTAGTGTTCCAGTCCTTATTGTGAGTGGACAGGTGGACCAGCTTATCATTGGTACCAATGTGCTGAAACCTCTGCTTAGAGAGATGAAATCAAACAAGGGATTCTGGAGAGTTGTAGATAAACCAGATCAATCTAATCATAGTGAAGACTGTCAGTTTCTGCGTATGCTTTCGAGCATCGAGAGGTGGAGAGGTAGTACTATCCCTGATAAGGATGGTACTTTAAAGTCCAAGTCTGCTGTGGTTTTGCAGCCAGTGAGTGAGCACCTTGTCTGGGGTCGGCTGCCACCAGGGCTGAAACTCTCAGTGGGCAGCACAGTTATGATTGAACCAAGTACTTCTCGTTGCGTCCATCGTAATGTACTTATCGGTAGAGTAATCTCGCTTTTGTGGGGTGACGGTTGGCTCCCAGTGAAAATGATAAATCCGACGAACTCTGAAATTGTGTTGCGCAAGAATGCGAAGTTGGCTGATGTCTACCCATGCATTGCTTTAGAAGATTTTGATCATGTGCAAGAATGAAGAGTTTTCCAGAATGTAGCCATGAGTAGCGGCAGTTCTTGTGGTAGTTTATCAGCCAAGAGTTGTTGCGATGAGAGGTATATTTTATCAGCTCCTCAGAAAAGTGTTTGAATCTATTAAATTACTTACTATTGATTTTTTTTTTTGCACGAAATCAGTTTGTTTGTTAACTTTTCTTTATTATGGGATTACTAGTCCAAGTTAGTAACATTGTAAAAAGTATGTTCAATCGAAGTGTGAATTCATGTAATGGTCGCCATTACACGTGCAGTATGCTGCTGAATTAATTATCTAATGATGCATACTTCGGTAAAACAGAGTTATTCAGCTATGAATTATACATTAGTGATAGCGTGAAGTTTGTCTGTTTAACTTTAATGATCCATGAGAGGTTTGAATGTATTTGCTGTTAAATAAGTGTACATTGTAACACTATGCAATGATTGACAGGCACTGCTAGACCTGATATTCTTCTGTTACTACCTGATGGTGTCTTTTATACTTTGATACAGGTATGTAAATGGATCATTATTGTATTGGTTTCTTTTCCTGTATGTTTTTCTCTAGTATATTATTATTGTATTTGTGTTTATGAATGTTACTGTATGTTTTAATGTTCTCTCTTTTGCGGGATGTCGTTGTGATGAGAGGCACTGCTAGACCTGATATTCTTCTGTTACTACCTGATGGTGTCTGTTATACTTTGATACAGAAACATCGCTGAAAGTAAACCACGTGACAACTGCATCATGGTGTGAAGTCTCTTTTATTATCAAAACACACAACACAGAAGGAAACCCACTACAAGGATATAATTCCATATATAAGTCCACATGTGTTAATTCATAGTTTTGATGCCTTCAGTGTGAATCTACAATTTTCATAGTCAGAAAAATTAAGAAAACTCTTTGAATGAGAAGGTGTGTCCAAACTTTTGGTCTGTACTGTATATGCACCTAAATTTTGCCTATATGTGGCATATACGCATATATGCAGCATATATGCAGTATATATATATATATATATATATATATATATATATATATATATATATATATATATATATATATATATATATATATATATTATATTAGGGCCGGGACTCGATTAAAAAAATTAATCTAATTAATTAGAGGCTTTGTAATTAATTAATCGAAATTAATCGCATTTTAATCGCATATAAATATTTGACCTGAGAACAGTGAGAAGTAATTTTTTTTCACATGGATTTATAGTATAACATTGAATAATGACTGAATACATAAGCTTAAGCAACAAAATATTGTTTATTTTTGTTCAACCAAGTCTAGCAGACCAGTGCAATTTTTGCCATGAAGTGTACAGTGTAGCAATAGCATTTTTAGAAACAATTTAGAAATAGCACATTTCAGAAATTCTGGAAGCTTATAGGTGCTGGAACCTTCTGTAAAGTGTTTTTTTTTTTTTTTTAAGTAAAACACAATACTGTCAATTACATTCAGAACATTGGAAACACTGACTATTAGAAATCTCTCTGTTGCTTCAGAGGCCATAACATACTAAGTCCAACTCTCAACAACCTTGGCCAAAACAATAAAGAGTTCAACATAAACTGTTGCACCAACAAAATAATACATAGTTCAACATAAAGTGTAAAGTCCACGCTAGCTGCTATATGTTTTGCGTTTAGGTGATACTTGAGGCTCGATGTGCTGCTGCGGTGATATGCGAACGCTAGTTGGTGCTCCAGTATAATCGGTCCCGCCGAAACTCATCCAGTGAGAAACGTTCCGCGGTGCAAAAATAAGTTATTAAAAATGCGGGAATTTTTTTTTCTGTGATTAATTAATCTTAGTTAACGCGTTATTTTTTTGTGTAATTAATTAATCTCAACTAACGTGTTAAAGTCCCGGCCCTAATATATATATATATATATATATATATATATATATATATATATATATATATATATATATATATATATATTAGGGGTGTAACAGTTCACAAAATTCACGGTTCGGTTCGATACGATACACTGATGTCACGGTTTGGTTTCGGTACGTTTTAGATACAGCAAAAATGTAAAAACATCTCAACTTTTCAGAATGCCGCAAGCGCACCGCGGGTCATGTGACAAGAACTAACCAATCAGCTTCATCTTTTCCTGTAACAACGTTGAAAGCTCAGCCAAGATGAAGGAACAGCTGATCATAGTTGTATATGGATTGCAATTTTGAAATAAATTTAGTAGCAGAGCTAGCCTACTGCAAGCGATTTTTAGAGCTGCAAATCCATTTATCCTTCGCTGAAATTTCTACATGTTCATGGAAAGACCAAGTCATTGTTGCTTAGCAAAGGCAGATGCCTCAGGGGTGCTTCTGCCCGAGCGCTTTGGAAAGGAGGAGAAAGACGCACCTAGCGTTTTCCATGCGTTTTTAGGCGTGATATGTGAACGCTCGCTCACTCAGCACGCACTGAAGGATCATTGCGAAATGTCTAATGCATTTAACAGACCAGAAATAGAAGAACATCCAATAACCAACAGGTCTGTTTGGGTGCCCTTTGGATTCCCTGTAAGCTATAATGGTGATGATAGAATGAATGGTAAATAGTAAGGTCTCATATCCGCGGCTATAACATACATGTAATGTAAATGTAGCCTACCAATCGCTGCGGTGATGTCTTTTAGTTTTGCTATATATATATATATATATATATATATATATATATATATATATATATATATTATATATATATATATATATGGTGTCTGAATAATTTTTGGTTTGACTGTTAAAACTACAAAGTAGTCAAGAGCAGTGAGTGATTTTCTTTCTTTCATTTTCTTTGATTAACATTACAGCAGCCAGTAGCTAAATTAGGCACGGTCACTTTAAGAGATGATGAACGCATCCAATATGATACACATCCCATTTTTTTCCTCAACTGTTTACTTTCTCTTAAGAAATAACAGACAGTTTTTCCGAGCATAATTTCCAAGGTGGATATTTTGACATATTTCGTATGTATTTGTCGGCAATAGAGCAAAAATAAGCAAATTCGATGTTCAAGTGTTTTGATCAAAACACTTGAAAACGCTTTTTTTTAGCGTCTCGAGGCGCCTTTCTCTGCGTGAGCCCTGAACACCAGAACACCGCGAGTATTGAATTGACTCTTTCGCATCTTTTTGTTTGTTCAAACTGCGATTTGTATTTGGACTTTGAGGAGAACTTCGCAGAAGAGAGCTAGGTTCAGTGTCGTTGCCCGATATGAGGCTCTCTCTCTCTTGCGCGCGCACCTAACACGGCACGCGCTACTCTGTTCAGCTTTTCCGTGTCTTGTGTTTTGGATGCTTTAATTTTTAAATCGACAAGCGGTACGGCTTAATAACACGTGAAAAAGATTAGCTTTCGTGACGACGCGCAGCAGTGGCCCGTCAACTGTCCTGAGCATCTTTTTAGGCTGGCCTCAGCCAGTCGGTTATATAAAATATCAAGGTGAAAGTCATCATAGCTTGGTTAGTATAGACCCAGCTCCCAACCCAACTTTGAGAATAGATTAACGGTGATATTTCTTTTATCGCCCGATAAGAACATGGTTACTGTAGTTAAACCATGGTAACCACAAATTAACCATGGTTTTGCTATATTAACCATAGTTTAACCATGGTATTTGTAGTAAATCTGTGGTTTTACAAATGTCAGTCAATACGCCAAAAAAACATGGGTTACTACAGTTTTACTATAATAAATCCATGGTTATTTTTCGTAAGGGATACACTGGATATAGGTTTCATATATGCACATATACCCACATATAGGTTATTTCCATGTGGGTTGTTCATGCCTTTATCACCAGCAGACCATTGTAATGGGCTCCTCACCGGCCTTTCCAAAAAGAAAATTAGACAGCTACAGCTTATCCAGAACGCTGCTGCCAGGATTCTGACTAGATCCAGAAAATCTGAGCATATCACACCAGTCCTCAGGTCCTTACAATGGCTTCCAGTTACATTTAGGATTTATTTTAAAGTACTTTTACTCATCTATAAATCACTCAATGACCAAGGATTGAAATAGATTGCAGATATGTTCACTGAATATAAACCTAACAGAGCACTCAGATCATTAGGATCGAGTCAGTTAGAAATACCAAGGATTCACACAAAACAAGGGAAGTCCACCTTTAGTTACTATGCCGCTCGCAGTTGGAATCAGCTTCCAGAAGAGCTCAGATGTGCTAAAACACTACTCAAATTTAAATCTAGACTCAAAACCCATCTGTTTAGCTGTGCATTCATTGAATGAGCACTGTGTGATGTCCGAACCAATTGCACTGTATTTTATGTAAAATTATTTTCTATTTTTAACGGTTTTAAATTCATTTTTTAAAAAGTTGATTTTTAAATAATTTCCAAAGTTTTTAAATTGCTTATTTTTATTTTACTTTATTTTACGTTAAGCACTTTGAATTACCATTGTGTACGAAATGTGCATTATAACTAAACTTGCCTTGCCACAAAGAAAAGAAAATCATACCGTTTCAAGTTAAAACAAAAGTCAGTGAAGAGTCAAAAAAGTTAGTTACAAATAATTGATTTGTAGAATAATGTTGTACAGAAGATAGGAAATAATACAAATTCACTAATAATGACCAAATAAGGGTCCTTTACCACCCCCATTAATAATAAAATGTAGTTGTTGGGAATGCTCTAAAGATTCCAATAAAAAGATATTTGTCCTGAGGCTTGATATTAACGCCTGAACAGAAATGCTGTTGCCCAGACATTCTTCTACACTTTTAAAGGTCACCCAGCCAAGTGGAAGGCTGATTCTTAAGAAAAGGTCAGATATGCTGGCTGTCTGTTGAAAACCTAATGCAAGTCCTTGTAAACAATTGCATGTCTGGCCATCTGTTAAACCACATATCATCTTGTTTTATTTCTTACAGTACACACAGTGCATTGCTCCGTCTTGGTACCTTAACCCAGGGCGGTAGCTGGGGTTAGAGGGGCCCTGGTGCAGGTTGTACAGTGGGCCCTGTTTGAAATGGTTTAATATTTACTGTATGTTCGATATATTTCTTTCTTTGTGCTATTTACACAATGTTTCCTTTTAAGTTTGTAGGTGTCCTGAAACTAATTTAAAATAGCACTGCATAGTCTTCACTGTAAAATAAAATATACAGTCAAACCAAAATGTATTCAGACACCTTCAACATTTCTCACATTATCACAGTTTATTTGTTATAGTTTAGAAAATGGTAATAAAATATGGCAAGAACTCAGAGTTAAACTGTGTCAGAACAAATTTATCTTGATAATGTCAGATAACTTTGATAGAAAATATGTAATGGAATCAACCAAAACTTCAGACAACTGTCAGTATGACAATATTTACACAACTATCCATACTTTGTTGAACAATTATCAAGCAATGCTTTGTTTTGTTTAGTCTGTGGTGTGAAAAGGTTGAATTAGCAATTAAAGAAATAAACAATTAAGCAAAACATGGTCAGGTCCCTAATTTAATATATATATATATATATATATATATATATATATATATATATATATATATATATATATATATATATATATATATATATATATATATATATTATAAATTATAAATTTCACTGGTAATATACAGTATGGATATTTTTGGGGTATAATGTTTCACAGTTCACTGTATTTTGCTATACTCACTTACATAAATGAACTAGTGTCCTGCACCCACCAGTAAAACAATATAATCAATTATATCTGATTTTTAGTTTAACTGTGGATAAATTCTTGTTAAAACTACAAAGTAATTCAGTCAAGACCAGTGAGTGATTTACTTTCATTTTCATACATTAAAGACACTGACAGCAGATTTAGTAAATTAGGCGCGGCCACTTTAAGAGACATTATAATGGTACACATCCGATTTCTTTCTCAACTCAAATGTTCATTAAACAAGTATCCAGCATTAATTAAGCAGATGTTTTAAAAGCCCACTTAAAAGGCCTGGTAAATACTAAACCTTTTTCATTGTTTTGATAAATTCAGGACAAAAATTTGTTCAGTTGCATTCACACTGTACATTTTCATGACCACATTATCACTCACATGGTGCACCTGATTCGTTATGTTCACATCAGGAGCCAATGAGCTTGCTGCTCAAAATTAAAATATTAGGTTAGTCATTACTGTAGCAGTTCCGGCATGCTTCAGTAACCCACCACCTTCCTTCAGCTCCACCTGTATAGACCTGCTACATTATGTTAAATACAGGTGCTTCTCAATGAATTAGAATGCCGTAAAAAAAGGTTATTTTGTTTCAGTAATTCAACTCAAATTGTGAAACATAATACATTTCAATGCACTCAGACTGAAGTAATTTAAGTCTTTGGTTCTTTAAATTGTGATGATTTGACTCACATTTAACAAAACTCCACCAATTCACTATCTCAACAAATTAGAATATGGTGACACGCCAATGAACCAATCAATTCAAAACACCTGCAAAGGTTTCCTGAGCCTTCAAAATGGTCTCTCAGTTTGGTTCACTAGGGGAAGACTGCTGATCTGACAGTTTTCCAGAAGACAATCATTGACACCCTTCACAAGGAGCCACTAATTTTCATTGCCAAAGAAGCTGTCTGTTCTCAGAGTGCTGTTTCCAAGCATGTTAACAGAAAATTGAGTTCAAGGAAAAGCTGTGAAAAAAAAAAAACAATTGTGAAGAATTTGAGTGAAATACACAAGGAATGGACTGAGGCTGGGGTCAAGGCATCAAAAGTCACCACACACAGACGTGTCAAGGAATTTGGATACAGTTGTCGTATTCCTCTTGTTAAGCCACTCCTGAGGCGTCTTACCTGGGGTGAGGAGAAGAAGAACTGAACTGTTGCCCAGTGGTCCAAAGTCCTCTTTTCAAATGAGAGCAATTTTTTATTTCATTTGGAAAACCAAGGTCCTAGAGTCTGGAGGAAGGTTGGATAAGCTCATAGTCCAAGTTGCTTGAAGTCCAGTGTTAAGTGTCCACAGTCTGTGGTGATTTGGGGTGCAATAACATCTGCTGGTGTTGGTCCATTGTGCTTTTTTGGAAACCAAAGTCACTGCACCAGTTTACCAAGAAATTTTGGAGCACTTCATGCTTCGTTCTCCTGACCAGCTTTTTGTAAATGCTGATTTCATTTTCCAGCAGGATTTGGCATCTGCCCCAACCTGCCAAAAGCACCAAAAGTTGGTTAAATGACCATGGTGTTGGTGTGCTTGACTGGCCAGCAAACTCACCAGACCTGAACCCCATGAAGAATCTAAGGGGTTTTGTCAAGAGGAAAATGAGAAACGAGGCCAGACAATGCAGATGAGCTGAAGGCCACTGTTAAAGAAATCACCTCCATGCCATGCCGAATTGAGGCAGTAATTAAAGCAAAAGGAGCACCTACCAAATATTGAGTACATGAACATACTTTCCAGAAGGCCAACAATTCACAAAAATTTTTTGTTGTTTTTATCATCACAATAAAAAGAACCAAAGACTTGAACTACTTCAGTCTTTGTGCACTGAATATATTTAATTCACAAGTTTCACAATTTGAGTTGAATTACTGAAATAAATGAATTTTTTCACAACATTCTAGTTAATTGAGAAGAACCTGTATATGGGTTTTATGTGACGTTATATGTGCAGCAGCAGTATTTCTTACGTCTCTGTAAGTCTTGGTATTGCTTTGTCACCGCAGCAGCAGAGCAACAGATCTATTCCGTGTTTCATCTAAAACCAAACATTTACATTTAATCATTTAGCAGATGCTTTTATCCAAAGCGACTTACAAATGAGAACAATAGAAGCAATCATACCAACAAGAGAACAACAACAGTATACAAGTGCCATGACAAGTCTCAGTCTAGCACAGAACCCATAGCCATTCTCAGCCTGAACCAGATCATATTTCGCAGCTCTGCAGTGAGGAAATTGAGAGCAGGCCACCTCCAGAATCTCTTCTTCTTCTTTTTCTCTTCTCTCCCTAACTCCTGGAAGTGGTGTTAGTGAGGAAGGCAGAGGTGTTCATCCTCTTTTTCTGTGTGTTACCTAATGCTCCAGGATATTCAAGTGGACAGTTTTTTATGCACAATCATTTGAATGAGGTGTTACCAAGGTCTCTGACTACTGCAAACATTATGATAGACCTATAGAAGAAAAAAAAATAGTTAAAAAAAAAAAAGAAAAAAGGAAAGGAAAATAATTGGGGGAAAACTATATTTGAAGGTACTTTATGATATGTTGTTATACGGCAATAGCATGCAATAGTTGAGCTAACTTACAATAAGTGTAAGTTTATTTATAGTTAATATTTAATTTAGAAATATTGTTTGCGCTGATTCAGTTGGTGTTTTAACACAGTACTTATATTTGACACCCTATATTTACTTTCCAACATCTTGTGCTTTTATTCATTCCATTCTTTTTTGCTGAATAATGATTTATATTTTTTTTG